>NW_020190852.1:0-24265 GCF_002263795.3 Bos taurus | reverse complement strand
GATGATCAGTCAGGGATACGGGTTGTGATCAGCCACGTGATCAGTGCATGATAGCCACCGTGATCAGTGCATGAAGCCACGTGATTACTTCATGAGTAGTCACGTGATCTGTTGCATGACCAGGCACGTGTCAGGGTGGATCCGCCACGTGATCTGTGCATGAACAGGCACGTGATCAGTGTATTGATCAGCCACGTGATCAGTGCATGATAGCCACGTGAACAGTGCTATGATCAGTCATGTGAACAGTGCATGGTGAGTCACGTGATCAGTGTATGATCAGCCACGTGATCGTGCGTGATCAATTACGTGATCAGTGCATGATCAGCCATGTGACCAAGTACATGGTAGCTATGTGATCATTGTATTATCAGCCACGTGAGCAGTTGCATGATAGCCACGTGATCAGTGCATGATCAGTCACGTGATCAGTGTATGATCATCCACGTGAACAGTGCATGCTCAGTCACGTGATCAGGGCCTGCTGAGCTGCGTGATTACTGTCTGTTTCATCTGCTTGACAATTGCAAGCTGAGCTGCAAGATTCCTGCCTGTCATCTGTTCACAATTCCAGCTGTGCTGCGTAATTCCTGCCTGCTCAGCTGCTTGATTTTTGCCAGTGCAGCAGCATGATTCCTCACAGCTGAGTTCCATGATTATTGCCTGCTGAATGTATGATTCGTGCCTACTCTGCTCTTTGTTTATTGCCTCCAGAGGCCATGATCAGTGTATGTAGCAAACATATGAGCGCATGATCATTCATATGATCAGTGCATTGATCCGTCACGTGATCAGTGCATGATCCGCCACGTGATCAGTGCATGATCAGTCACGTGATCAGTGCATGATAGCCACGTGATAAGTGCATAGTCAGTCACGTGATCATGCATGATCAGTCACGTGATCAGTGCCTGATTACGTGATCAGTGCATGATCAGTCACGTGACCAGTACATGGTAGCTACGTGATCACTGCATGATCAGCAACCTGAGCCGTGCATGATAGCCACGAGATCAGTTCATGATCAGTCACGTGATCAGTGCATGTTCAGTCACGTGAACAGTGCATGATAAGTCACCTGATCAGTGCATGATCAATTACAGATCAGTGCATGATCACTCACGTGACCAGTACATGGTAGCTACGTGATCATTGCATGATCAGCCACGTGAGCAGTGCATGATAGCCACATGATCAGTGCATGATCAGTTTCGGGAGCAGAGTATGATCAGCCAATTGATCAGTGCATGATAGCCACGTGGTCACTGCATGATCTGTCACATGATCAGTGTATGATCATCCACGTGTTCAGTGCATGGGCAGTCATGTGATCAGTGCATGATATAGACGTGATCAGTGCATTATCAGTCTCGTAATCAGTTTATGATCAACCACGTGATCAGTGCACGATAGCCAGGTATGGAGTGCATGATAGCCAGATGATCAGTGCATGATCAGTCACGTGATCAGTGTATGATCATCCACCAGATCAGTGCATGTGGAGTCATGTAATCAATGCATGATAGCTCGGTGATCAGTCATGATCTGTCCCGTGATGAGTGTATGATCAGCCAAGTGATCAGTGCAAGATAGCTACGTGATCATTGCAGGATCAGCCACGTGAGCTGTGCATGATAGCCACGTGATCAATGCATGATCAGTCACGTGAACAGTGCATGGTAGCTATGAGATCATTGTATGATCAGCCACGTAAGCAGTGCATGATAGCCACGTGATCAGTGCATGATCAGTCAAGTGATCTGTGCATGACCAGGCAGGTGATCAGTGTATGATCAGCCACATGATCAGTGCATTATAGACACGTGATAAGTGCATGACCAGGCAGGTGATCAGTGCATGATCAGCCACATGATCAGTGCATGATAGACACGTGATCAGTGCATGATCAGTCTCGTGATCAGTGTATGATCAACCACATGATCAGTGCACGATAGCCAGGTAAGGAGTGCATGATAGCCAGATGATCAGTGCATTATCAGTCACGTGATCAGTGTATGATCAGCCAAGTAATCAGTGCATGATAGCCAACTGATCAGTGCATGATCAGTCAAGTTATCAGTGCATGGTCAGTCACGTGATCAGTGCATGATCAGTCACGTGATCAGTGTATGATCATCCACGTGATCAGTGCATGATCATTTACGTGATCAGTGCATGATCAGTCACGGGATACGGGTGTGATCAGCCACGTGATCAGTGCATGATAGCCACGTGATCAGTGCATGATAGCCACGTGATTACTTCATGAGTAGTCACGTGATCTGTGCATGACCAGGCACGTGATCAGGGTGTGATCCGCCACGTGATCAGTGCATGATAGCCACGTGATCAGTGCATGATCAGTCACGTGAACAGTGCATGATCAGTCACGTGATCAGTGTATGATCAGCCACGTGATCAGTGCATGATCAATTACGTGATCAGTGCATGATCAGTCACGTGACCAGTACATGTTAGCTATGTGATCATTGTATGATCAGCCACGTTAGCAATGCATGATAGCCACGTGATCAGTGCATGATCAGTCACGTGATCAGTGCATGATCAGTCACGTGATCAGTGCATGATCAATTACGTTACCATTGCATGATCAGTCACGTGACCAGTACATGTTAGCTATGTGATCATTGTATGATCAGCCACGTTAGCAGTGCATGATAGCCACGTGATCAGTGCATGATCAGCCACGTGAACAGTGCGTGATCAGTCAAGTGATCAGTGCATGATCAGTCACTTGATCAGTGCATGATCAATTACGTTACCATTGCATGATCAGTCACGTGAACAGTACATGTTAGCTACGTGGTCATTGCACGATCAGCCACGTGAGCACTGCATGATAGACACGTGATCAGTGCATGATCAGCTACATGAGCAGTTTATGATCAGCCACGTGATCAGTGTATGATCAGTCACGTGATCAGTGTATGATAATCCACGTGATGAGTGCATGTGGAGACATGTAATCAATGCATGATAGCTCCGTGATCAGTGCATGATCAGTCCCGTGATCAGTGTATGATCAGCCACGGTGATCAGTGCTATGAAGATGGACAGGGCCAGTGCATGATATAGATACCGAATGACCAGGTGTGTGATCAGACCATAAGTGAACAGTCATATTCAGCCACCGAGTCCAGTGCATGATCAGTACAATGAGCAGTGTTAGATCAGCACGCTGTCAGTGCATGGTCAGACACGTGACAGTGTATGATCAGCCACGTGATCAGTGCATGATTTGTCACAGTGACAGGTGTTTGTGGAATCAGCCATAGTGAACCGATGCAAATGTTCAGCCACGAAAGATCAGTGCATAGAATAGCCAACGTTGATCAGTGCATGATCAGTTACAAGAGCAGCTGATATGAATCAGCACATGGACAGTGTATGATCAGCCACGTGATCAGTGGCATGGTCAGCCACGTATAGCAGTGCATGATAGCCTACGTGATTCAGATGCATGATCCAGTTCACGGTGAACCTCAGTACATGTTAGTCACGTGATTCATTGCACGATTCAGCCACGTGAGCACTGCATGATAGACACGTGATCAGTGCATGATCAGCTACATGAGCAGTTTATGATCAGCCACGTTATCAGTGTATGATCAGTCACGTGATCAGTGTATGATCATCCACGTGATGAGTGCATGTGGAGACATGTAATCAATGCATGATAGCTCCGTGATCAGTGCATGATCAGTTACGTGACCAGTGTATGATCAGCCACGTGATCAGTGCATAATCAGCCACATGATCAGTGCATGATCAATTACGTGATCAGTGCATGATCAGTCACGTGACCAGTACATGGTAGCTACGTGATCATTGCATGATCAGCCACGTGATCAGTGCATGATAGCCACGGGATCAGAGCATGATAAGTCACGTGATCAGTGCATGATCAGTCACGTGAACACTGCATGATAAGTCACCTGATCAGTGCATGATCAATTACGTGATCAGTGCATGATCACTCACGTGACCAGTACATGTTAGCTACGTGATCATTGCATGATCAGCCACGTCAGCAGTTGCATGATAGCCACATGACAGTGCATGATCAGTTTCGGGAGCAGAGTATGATAAGCCACTTGATCAGTGCCATGAAGCCACGTGATCACTGCATGATCTGTCACATGATCAGTGTATGATCATCCACATGTTCATTGCATGGGCAGTCATGTGATCAGTGCGGTGAATAGACGTGATCAGTGCATGATCAGTCTCGTGATCAGTGTATGATCACCACGTGATCAGTGCATAATAGCCACGTGATCAGTGGCATGATAGCCACGTGAACATTGCATGATCAGCACGTGATCAGTGCATGATAGCACGTTGATCAGTGCATGATCAGTCACGTGAACATTGCATCTGATCAGCCACGTGACAGTGCTATGATCAGTCAAGTGATCAGTGCATGATCAGTCACTTGATCAGTGCCGATGATCATTACGTTACCATTGCATGATCAGTCACGTGAACAGAAGTACATGTTAGCTACGTGGTCATTGCACGATCAGCCACGTGAGCACTGCATGATAGACACGTGATCAGTGCATGATCAGCTACATGAGCAGTTTATGATCAGCCACGTTCAGTGTATGATCGTCACGTGATCAGTGTATGATAATCCACGTGATGAGTGCATGTGGAGACATGTAATCAATGCATGATAGCTCCGTGATCAGTGCCCATGATCAGTCCCGCGGATCAGTGTACGATCAGCCACGTGATCAGTGCATGAGTGCCACGTGATCAGTGCATGATTAGTCACGTGACAGGTGTGTGATCAGCCATGTGAACAGTGCATATTCAGCCACGAGATCAGTGCATGATCAGTTACATGAGCAGTGTATGATCAGCCACGTGAATCAGTGCATGGTCAGACAACGTGAACAGTGTATGATCAGCCACGTGGATCAGTGCATGATTTGTCACGTGACAGGTTGTGTGATCAGCCATGTGAACAGTGCATGTTCAGCCACGAGATCAGTGCATGATAGCCACGTGATCAGTGCATGATCAGTTACAAGAGCAGTGTTATGATCAGCCACTATGAGCAGTGTATGATCAGCCACGTGATCAGTGCATGGTCAGCCAAGTATCAGTGCATGATAGCCAACTGATCAGTGCATGATCAGTCACGTGATCAGTGCATGGTCAGTCACGTGATCATTGCATGATCAGTCACGTGATCAGTGCATGATCAGCCACGTGATCAGTGCATGATCAGTCATGTGACCAGTACATGGTAGCTGTGTGATCATTGCGTGATCAGCCACGTGAGCAGTGCATGATAGCCACGTGAACAGTGCATGATCAGCCACGTGATCAGTGCATGATCAGTCAAGTGATCAGTGCATGATCAGTACGTGACCAGTACATGGTAGCTACGTGATCATTGCATGTTCAGCAACTGATCAGTGCATGATAGCCATGTGATCAGTGCATTATAGCCACGTGATCAGTGCAATGATCAGTCAGGTGATACGTGTGTGATCCGCCACGTGATCAGGGCATGATATCCACGTAATCAGTTCATGATAGCCACGTGATCACTTCATGGAGTAGTCACGTGATCTATGCATGACCAGGCACGTGATCAGTGTATGATCAGCCACGTGACCAGTGGCATGATAGCCACGTGATCAGTGCATGATCAGTCATGTGAACAGTCATGGTCAGTCACGTGATCAGTGTATGATCAGCCACGTGATCAGTGCGTGATCAATTACGTGATCAGTGCATGATCAGCCAAGTGACCAGTACATGGTAGCTATGTGATCATTGTATTATCAGCCACGTGAGCAGTGCATGATAGCCACGTGATCAGTGCATGATCAGTCACGTGATCAGGGCATGATCAGTCGCGTGATCTGTGCATGATCAATTACGTTACCTTTGCATGATCAGTCACGTGACCAGTACATGTTAGCTACGTATCATTGCAGGATCAGCCACGTGAGCAGTGCATGATAGCCACGTGATCAGTGCATGATCAGTCACTGATCAGGGCATGATCAGTCACGTGATCTGTGCATGATCAATTAGGTTACCTTTGCATGATCAGTCACGTGACCAGTACATGTTAGCTACGTGATCATTGCAGGATCAGCCACGTGAGCACTGCATGATAAGACACGTGATCAGTGCAATGAACAAGCTACATGAGCCAGTGTAATGATCAGCCACGTGATCAGTGCATGATCAGTGACACGGGTGAACAGTGTATTATCAGCAACGTGTCAGTGCATGATGCCTACGTGATCAGTTCATGATTAGTCACGTGATCTGTGCATCGACCTGGCACGTGAACAGTGTATGATCAGCCACGTGATCAGTGCATTATAGCCACGTGATCAGTACATGATCAGTCAAGTGATCAGTGGGTGAACAGTCACGTGATCAGTGCAATGATGAGGCACGTAATCAGTTCAGGATCAATTAAGTGAATCAGTGCATGATCAGTCACAGTGACCAGTACATGGATGCCTATAATGATCATTGCATGATCAAGCCACGTGAGCAGTGCACGATGGCCACGTGATATGTGCATGATCAGTTACGTGAGCACAGTATGATCAGCCATGTGATCAGTGCATGAGTGCCACGTGATCAGTGCATGATCAGTCCACGTGGCAGGTTACGTGTGATTCAGCGCACGTGAACAAGTGCAGTGCTTCAGCCACGTGATCAGTGCCATGATAGCCCACGTGATCAGTGCATGATCAATCACGTGATTCAGGTGTATGATCCAGCCACGTGAAACAGTTGCCTCATTGCCTCAGCTCACCGTGATCAGGCGCCTGCTGAGCTGCGTGATTACTGTCTGTGTCATCTGCTTGACAATTGCAAGCTGAGCTGCAAGATTCCTGCCTGTCAATCTGCTTCACACATTTCCCAGCTGTGCTCCGTAATTACCTGCACTGCCTCGAAGCTGCTTGATTATTGCCAGCCTGAAGCAGCATTGATTTCCTCACAGCTGAGTTCCAGTGATATTGCCTGCTGACTGTTAATGATTCGTGCCTACCTCTGCTCTTTGTTTATTACCTTCCAGAGGCACATGCATCAGTGTCATGATAGCAACATGATGAGCGCCATGATCAGTCATATGATCACTGCATATCCCTCCACGTGATCAAGTGACCATGATCCGTCGCGTGATCGTGCATGATCAGTCACGTGATCAGTGCATGATCAGCCAGGTGATCAGTGCATGATCAATTACGTGATCATTGCATGATCAGGCACATGATCAGGCATGATCAGCCACGTGATACGTGTGTGATCAGCCTCGTGATCAGTGCATGATATCCACGTGATCAGTACAGGATAGCCACGTGATCACTTCAGGATTAGTCACGTGATCTGTACATGATCAGTCACGTGATACGTGTGTGATCAGCCAGGTGATCAGTGCGTGGGAGCCACGTGATCAGTGCAGGATCAATTACGTGATCAGTGCATGATCAGTCACATGACCAGTACATGGTAGCTACGTGACCATTGCATGATCAGCCACGTGATCAGTGCATGATAGCCACTGATCAGTGCATGGTAGCCACGTGATCAGTGCATATAGTCACCTGATCAGTGCATGATCAGTCACGTGATACGTGTGTGATCAGCCACGTGATCAGTGCATGATATCAGTGAATGATATCCACGTGATCAATGCATGATAGCCACGTGATCAGTGCATGAGAGCCTTGTATCAGTGCATGATCAGTCACGAGATACATGTTGATCAGCCACGTGAGCAGTGCATGATAGCCACGTGATCAGTGCATGATCAGTCACGTGACCAGTACATGGTAGCTACGTGATCATTGCATGATCAGCCACGTGATCAGTGCATGATAGCCACGTGATCAGTGCATATCAGTCACGTGATACGTGTGTGATCAGCCACGTGATCAGTGCATCTTATCCACGTGATCAGTGCAGGATAGCCACGTGATCACTTCATGATTATTTACGTGATCTGTACATGATCAGTCACGTGATTTGTGTGTGATCAGCCACCGGATCAGTGCGTGATGAGCCATGTGATCAGTGCAGGATCAATTACGTGATCAGTGCATGATCAGTCACATGACCAGTACATGGTAGCTACGTGATCAGTGCATGATAGCCACATGATCAGTGGCATGATAGCTACGTGATCAGTGCATGATAGCCACATGATCAGTGCATGATAGCCACGTGATCAGTGCAAGATCAGTCACGTGATACATGTGTGATCAGCCACGAGATCAGTGCATGATGAGCCACGTGATCAGTGCAGGATCAATACGTGATCAGTGCATGATCAGTCACGTGACAAGTACATGGTTGGTACGTGACCTTGCATGATCAGCCACGTGAGCAGAGCATGATAGCCACGTGATCAGTGCATGATCAGTCACGTGATCAGTACATGATCATTCACTTGAAAAGTGCATGATCAATTAATTTATATGTGCATGATCAGTCACGTGACTGTATATGGTAGCTACGTGATCATTCCATGACGAGCCACGTGAGGAGTGCATGATAGCCACGTGATGTGTGCATGATCAGTTACGTGAGCAGAGTATGATCAGCCACGTGATCAGTGCATGATAGCCACGTGATCAGTGCATGATCCGTCACCTAATCGGTGTATGATCAGTCACCTGACCGGTACATGTAGCTACATATCATTGCATGATCAGCCACGTGATCAGTGCATGATAGCCACGTGATCAGTGCATGATCAGTTCAAGTGATCAGTGCATGATCAGTCATGTGACCAGTACATGGTAGCTGCGTGGATCATTGCATGATTACCACGTGAGCAGTGCATTAATAGCCACGTGATAAGTCCATGATCAGCCACGTGATCAGTGCATGATCAAGCACGTGATCAGTGCATGAGCAGCCACGTGAACAGTGCATGACCAGCACGTGATAAGTGTATGACCAGCAAGTGATCAAGTGCATGATAGCCACGTGATAGTGCATGACACAACGTGATTAGTGCATGATCAGTTACGTGACCAGTGTATGATCAGCCATGTGATCAGTGTATGATCAGCCACATGATCAGTGCATGATCAATTACGTGATCAGTGCATGATCAGTCACGTGACCAGTACATGGTAGCTACGTGATCATTGCATGATCAGCCACGTGATCAGTGCATGATAGCCACGGGATCAGAGCATGATAAGTCACGTGATCAGTGCATGATCAGTCACGTGAACAGTGCATGATAAGTCACCTGATCAGTGCATGATCAATTATGTGATCAGTGCATGATCACTCACGTGACCAGTACATGTTAGCTACGTGATCATTGCATGATCAGCCACGTCAGCAGTGCATGATAGCCACGTGATCAGTGCATGATCATCCACATGATCATTGCATGGGCAGTCATGTGATCAGTGCGTGAATTAGACGTGATCAGTGCATGATCAGTCTCGTGATCAGTGTATGATCAACCACGTGATCAGTGCACGATAGCCAGGTAATGAGTGCATGAGAGCCAGATGATCAGGGCATTATCAGTCAGGTGATCAGTGTATGATCAGCCAAGTAATCAGTGAATGGGAGCCAACTGTTCAGTGGATGATCAGTCAGGTGGTCAGTGCATGATCAATTACGTGATCAGTGCATGATCAGTCATGTGACGAGTACATGGTAGCTGTGTGATCATTGCGTGATCAGCCACGTGAGCAGTGCATGATAGCCACGTGGGCAGTGCATGATCAGCCACGTAATCAGTGCATGATCAGTCAAGTGATCAGTGCAATATCAGTCACGTGACCAGTACATGGTAGCTACGTGATCATTGCATGATCAGCCACGTGATCAGTGCATGATAGCCACGTGATCAGTGCATGATCAGTCACGTGATAAGTGTGTGATCCGCCACGTGATCAGTGCATGATATCCACGTAATCAGTTCATGATAGAAACGTGATCACTTCATGAGTAGTCACATGATCTGTGCATGAACAGCACGTGATCAGCGTATGATCAGCCACGTGATCAGTGCATGATAGCCACGTGAACAGTGCATGATCAGTCATGTGAACAGTGCATGGTGAGTCACGTGATCAGTGTATGATCAGCCACGTGATCAGTGCGTGATCAATTACGTGATCAGTGCATGATCAGCCATGTGACCAGTACATGGTAGCTATGTGATCATTGTATTATCAGCCACGTGAGCAGTGCATGATAGCCACGTGATCAGTGCATGATCAGTCACGTGATCAGTGTATGATCATCCACGTGAACAGTGCATGCTCAGTCACGTGATCAGGGCCTGCTGAGCTGCGTGATTACTGTCTGTTCATCTGCTTGACAATTGCAAGCTGAGCTGCAAGATTCCTGCCTGTCATCTGCTTCACAATTCCCAGCTGTGCTGCGTAATTCCTGCCTGCTCAGCTGCTTGATTATTGCCAGCTGAGCAGCATGATTCCTCACAGCTGAGTTCCATGATTATTGCCTGCTGAATGTATGATTCGTGCCTACTCTGCTCTTTGTTTATTGCCTCCAGAGGCACATGATCAGTGTATGATAGAAACAGATGACATGCAATGATCAGTGCATGATCGTCACGTGATCAGTGCATGATCAGTCACGTGATCAGTGCATGATCAGTCACGTGATCAGTGCATGATCAGCCACGTGATCAGTGCATGATAGCACGTGATCAGTGGCATGATCAGCCACGTGATCAGTGCATGATAGCCACGTGATCAGTGCATGATCAGTCAAGTGATCAGTGCATGATCAGTCATGTGACCAGTACATGGTACCTGCGTGATCATTGCATGATTAGCCACGTGAGCAGTTTATGATCAGTCACGTGATCAGTGCCTGATCAATTACGTGATCAGTGCATGATCAGTCACGTGACCAGTACATGGTAGCTACGTGATCACTGCATGATCAGCAACCTGAGCCGTGCATGATAGCCACGAGATCAGTTCATGATCAGTCACGTGATCAGTGGCATGTTCAGTCACGTGAACAAGTGCATGATAAGTCACCTGATCAGTGGCATGATCAATTACAGATCAGTGCATGATCACTCACGTACCAGTACATGGTAGCTACGTGATCATTGCATGATCAGCCACGTGAGCAGTGCATGATAGCCACATGATCAGTGCATGATCAGTTTCGGGAGCAGAGTATGATCAGCCAATTGATCAGTGCATGATAGCCACGTGGTCACTGCATGATCTGTCACATGATCAGTGTATGATCATCCACGTGTTCAGTGCATGGCAGTCATGTGATCAGTGCATGATATAGACGTGATCAGTGCATTATCAGTCTCGTAATCAGTTTATGATCAACCACAGTGATCAGTGCACGATAGCCAGGTATGGAGTGCATGATAGCCAGATGATCAGTGCATGATCAGTCACGTGATCAGTGTATGATCATCCACCAGATCAGTGCATGATGAGTCATGTAATCAATGCATGATAGCTCGGTGATCAGTCATGATATGTCCCGTGATGAGTGTATGATCAGCCAAGTGATCAGTGCAAGATAGCTACGTGATCATTGCAGGATCAAGCCACGTGAGCTGTGCATGATAGCCACGTGATCAATGCATGATCAGTCACGTGAACAGTGCATGGTAGCTATGAGATCATTGTATGATCAGCCACGTAAGCAGTGCATGATAGCCACGTGATCAGTGCATGATCAGTCAAGTGATCTGTGCATGACCAGGCAGGTGATCAGTGTATGATCAGCCACATGATCAGTGCATTATAGACACGTGATAAGTGCATGACCAGGCAGGTGATCAGTGCATGATCAGCCACATGATCAGTGCATGATAGACACGTGATCAGTGCATGATCAGTCTCGTGATCAGTGTATGATCAACCACATGATCAGTGCACGATAGCCAGGTAAGGAGTGCATGATAGCCAGATGATCAGTGCATTATCAGTCACGTGATCAGTGTATGATCAGCCAAGTAATCAGTGCATGATAGCCAACTGATCAGTGCATGATCAGTCAAGTTATCAGTGCATGGTCAGTCACGTGATCAGTGCATGATCAGTCACGTGATCAGTGTATGATCATCCACGTGATCAGTGCATGATCATTTACGTGATCAGTGCATGATCAGTCACGGGATACGGGTGTGATCAGCCACGTGATCAGTGCATGATAGCCACGTGATCAGTGCATGATAGCCACGTGATTACTTCATGAGTAGTCACGTGATCTGTGCATGACCAGGCACGTGATCAGGGTGTGATCCGCCACGTGATCAGTGCATGATAGCCACGTGATCAGTGCATGATCAGTCACGTGAACAGTGCATGATCAGTCACGTGATCAGTGTATGATCAGCCACGTGATCAGTGCATGATCAATTACGTGATCAGTGCATGATCAGTCACGTGACCAGTACATGTTAGCTATGTGATCATTGTATGATCAGCCACGTTAGCAATGCATGATAGCCACGTGATCAGTGCATGATCAGTCACGTGATCAGTGCATGATCAGTCACGTGATCAGTGCATGATCAATTACGTTACCATTGCATGATCAGTCACGTGACCAGTACATGTTAGCTATGTGATCATTGTATGATCAGCCACGTTAGCAGTGCATGATAGCCACGTGATCAGTGCATGATCAGCCACGTGAACAGTGCGTGATCAGTCAAGTGATCAGTGCATGATCAGTCACTTGATCAGTGCATGATCAATTACGTTACCATTGCATGATCAGTCACGTGAACAGTACATGTTAGCTACGTGGTCATTGCACGATCAGCCACGTGAGCACTGCATGATAGACACGTGATCAGTGCATGATCAGCTACATGAGCAGTTTATGATCAGCCACGTGATCAGTGTATGATCAGTCACGTGATCAGTGTATGATAATCCACGTGATGAGTGCATGTGGAGACATGTAATCAATGCATGATAGCTCCGTGATCAGTGCATGATCAGTCCCGTGATCAGTGTATGATCAGCCACGTGATCAGTGCATGAGTGCCACGTGATCAGTGCATGATTAGTCACGTGACAGGTGTGTGATCAGCCATGTGAACAGTGCATATTCAGCCACGAGATCAGTGCATGATCAGTTACATGAGCAGTGTATGATCAGCCACGTGATCAGTGCATGGTCAGACACGTGAACAGTGTATGATCAGCCACGTGATCAGTGCATGATTTGTCACGTGACAGGTGTGTGATCAGCCATGTGAACAGTGCATTATCAGCCACGAGATCAGTGCATGATAGCCACGTGATCAGTGCATGATCAGTTACAAGAGCAGTGTATGATCAGCCACATGAGCAGTGTATGATCAGCCATGTGATCAGTGCATGGTCAGCCAAGTAATCAGTGCATGATAGCCAACTGATCAGTGCATGATCAGTCACGTGATCAGTGCATGGTCAGTCACGTGATCATTGCATGATCAGTCACGTGATCAGTGCATGATCAGCCACGTGATCAGTGCATGATCAGTAATGTGACCAGTACATGGTAGCTGCGTGATCATTGCGTGATCACCACGTGAGCAGTGCATGATAGCCACGTGATCAGTGCATGATCAGTCACGTGATCAGTGCATGATCAGTCATGTAACCAGTACATGGTAGCTGCATGACCACTGCATGATCAGCCAGGTGAGCAGTGCATGATAGCCACGTGATCAGTGCATGGTCAATTACGTGATCAGTGCATGATCAGTCAGGTGACCAGTACATGGTAGCTACGTGATCATTGCATGATCAGCCACGTGATCAGTGCATGATAGCCACGTGATCAGTGAATGATAGCCACGTGATCAGTGCATGATAGCCGACGTGATCACTTCATGAGTAATCACGTGATCTGTGCATGACCAGGCACGTGATCAGTCTATGATCAGCCACGTGATCAGTGCATGATAGCCACGTGATCAGTGCATGATCAGTCATGTGAACAGTGCATGATCAGTCACGTGATCAGTGTATGATCAGCCACATGATCAGTGCATGATCAATTACGTGACCAGTGCATGATCAGTCACGTGACCAGTACATGGTAGCTACGTGATCATTGCATGATCAGCCACGTGATCAGTGCATGAGAGCCACGTGATCAGTGCATGATCAGTCACGTGATACATGTGTGATCAGCAACGTGATCAGTGCATGATAAGCCACGTGACCAGTGCAGGATCAATTACGTGATCAGTGCATGATCAGTCACGGGATACGGGTGTGATCAGCCACGTGATCAGTGCATGATAGCCACGTGATCAGTGCATGATAGCCACGTGATTACTTCATGAGTAGTCACGTGATCTGTGCATGACCAGGCACGTGATCAGTGTGTGATCCGCCACGTGATCAGTGAATGATAGCCACGTGATCAGTGCATGATCAGTCACGTGAACAGTGCATGATCAGTCACGTGATCAGTGTATGATCAGCCAAGTAATCAGTGAATGGGAGCCAACTGTTCAGTGGATGATCAGTCAGGTGGTCAGTGCATGATCAATTACGTGATCAGTGCATGATCAGTCATGTGACGAGTACATGGTAGCTGTGTGATCATTGCGTGATCAGCCACGTGAGCAGTGCATGATAGCCACGTGGGCAGTGCATGATCAGCCACGTAATCAGTGCATGATCAGTCAAGTGATCAGTGCATGATCAGTCACGTACCAGTACATGGTAGCCTACGCTGATCAGATTTGCATGATCAGCCACGTGATCAGTGCATGATAGCCACGTGATCAGTGCCACGATCAGATCACGTGATTAAGTGTGTGATCCGTCCCACGTTGATCAGTGCATGATATCCACGTAATCAGTTCATGATAGAAACGTGATCACTTCATGAGTAGTCACATGATCCTGTGCATGAACAGGCACGTGATCAGTGTATGATCAGCCACGTGAATCAGTGCATGATAGCCCACGTGAACAGTGCATGATCAGTCATGTGAAAGTGCATGGTGAGTCACGTGATCAGTGTATGATCAGCCACGTATCAGTGCTTGATCAATTACGTGATCAGTGCATGATCAGCCATGTGACCAGTACATGGTAGCTATGTGATCATTGTATTATCAGCCACGTGAGCAGTGCATGATAGCCAAGTGATCAGTGCATGATCAGTCACGTGATCAGTGTATGATCATCCACGTGAACAGTGCAATGCTCAGTCACGTGATCAGGGCCTGCTGAGCTGCGTGATTACTGTCTGTTCATCTGCTTTGACAATTGCAAGCTGAGCTGCAAGATTCCTGCCTGTCATCTGCTTCACAATTCCCAGCTGTGCTGCGTAATTCCTGCCTGCTCAGCTGCTTGATTATTGCCAGCTGAGCAGCATGATTCCTCACAGCTGAGTTCCATGATTATTGCCTGCTGAATGGTATGATCGTGCCTACTCTGCTCTTTGTTTATTGCCTCCAGAGGCACATGATCAGTGTATGATAGCAACATGATGAGCGCATGATCAGTCATATGATCAGTGCATGATCCGTCACGTGATCAGTGCAATGATCCGTCACGTGATCAGTGCATGATCAGTCACGTGATCAGTGCATGATCAGCCACGTGATCAGTGCATGATCAATTACGTGATCATTGCATGATCAGCCACGTGATCAGTGCATGATCAGCCACGTGGATCAGTGCATGATCAGCCACGTGATCAGTGCATGATAGCCACGTGATCAGTGCATGATCAGTCAAGTGGATCAGTGCATGATCAGTCATGTGACCAGTACATGGTAACCTGCGTGATCATATGCATGATTAGCCACGTGAGCAGTTTATGATCAGTCACGTGACAATGTGCCTGATCAATTACGTGATCAGTGCATGATCAGTCACGTGACAGTAATGGTAGCTACGTGATCACTGCATGATCAGCAACCTGAGCCGTGCATGATAGCCACGAGATCAGTTCATGATCAGTCACGTGATCAGTGCATGTTTCAGTCACGTGAACAGTGCATGATAAGTCACCCTGATCAGTGCATGATCAATTACAGATCAGTGCATGATCACTCACGTGACCAGTACATGGTAGCTACGTGATCATTGCATGATCAGCCACTGAGCAGTGCATGATAGCCACATGAATCAGTGCATGATCAGTTTCGGGAGCAGAGTTATGATCAGCCATTGATCAGTGCATGATAGCCCACGTGGTCACTGGCATGATCTGTCACATGATCAGTGTATGATCAATCCACGTGTTCAGTGCATGGGCAGTCATGTGATCAGTGCATGATATAGACGTGATTCAGTGCATTATCAGTCTCGTAATCATTTATGATCAACCACGTGATCAGTGCACGATAGCCAGGTATGGAGTGCATGATAGCCAGATGATCAGTGCATGATCAGTCACGTGATCAGTGTATGATCATCCCACCAGATCAGTGGCAATGTGGAGTCATGTAATCAATGCATGATAGCTCGGTGATCAGTCATGATTCTGTCCCGTGAGTGAGTGTATGATCAGCCAAGTGATCAGTGCAAGATAGCTACGTGATCATTGCAGGATCAGCCACGTGAAGCTGTGCATGATAGCCACGTGATCAATGCATGATCAGTCACGTGAACAGTGCATGGTAGCTATGAGATCATTGTATGATCAGCCACGTAAGCAGTGCATGATAGCCACGTGATCAGTGCATGATCAGTCAAGTGATCTGTGCATGACCAGGCAGGTGATCAGTGTATGATCAGCCAACATGATCAGTGCATTATAGACACGTGAATAAGTGCATGACCAGGCAGGTGATCAGTGCATGATCAGCCACATGATCAGTGCATGATAGACACGTGATCAGTGCATGATCAGTCACGTGATCAGTGTATGATCAACCACATGATCAGTGCACGATAGCCAGGTAAGGAGTGCATGATAGCCAGATGATCAGTGCATTATCAGTCACGTGATCAGTGTATGATCAGCCAAGTAATCAGTGCATGATAGCCAACTGATCAGTGCATGATCAGTCAAGTTATCAGTGCATGGTCAGTCACGTGATCAAGTGCATGATCAGTCACGTGATCAGTTGTATGATCATCCACGTGATCAGTGCAGTGATCATTTACGTGATCAGTGCATGATCAGTCACGGGATACGGGTGTGATCAGCCACGTGATCAGTGCATGATAGCCACGTGATCAGTGCATGACCTAGCCACGTGATTACTTCATGAGTAGTCACGTGATCTGTGCATGACCAGGCACGTGATCAGGGTGTGATCCGCCACGTGATCAGTGCATGATAGCCACGTGATCAGTGCATGATCAGTCACGTGAACAGTGCATGATCAGTCACGTGATCAGTGTATGATCAGCCACGTGATCAGTGCATGATCAATTACGTGATCAGTGCATGATCAGTCACGTGACCAGTACATGTTAGCTATGTGATCATTGTATGATCAGCCACGTTAGCAATGCATGATAGCCACGTGATCAGTGCATGATCAGTCACGTGATCAGTGCATGATCAGTCACGTGATCAGTGCATGATCAATTACGTTACCATTGCATGATCAGTCACGTGACCAGTACATGTTAGCTATGTGATCATTGTATGATCAGCCACGTTAGCAGTGCATGATAGCCACGTGATCAGTGCATGATCAGCCACGTGAACAGTGCGTGATCAGTCAAGTGATCAGTGCATGATCAGTCACTTGATCAGTGCATGATCAATTACGTTACCATTGCAATGATCAGTCACGTGAACAGTACATGTTAGCTACGTGGTCATTGCACGATCAGGCCACGTGAGCACTGCATGATAGAACACGTGATCAGTCATGATCAGCTACATGAGCAGATTTAGATCAGCCACGTGATCAGTGTCATGATCAGTCACGTGATCAGTGTATGATAATCCACGTGATGAGTGCATGTGGAGACATGTAATCAATGCCATGATAGCTCCGTGATCAGTGCTTGATCAGTCACGTGATCAGTGTATGATCAGCCACGTGATAAGTGCATGAGTGCCACGTGATCAGTGCATGATTAGTCACGTGACAGGTGTGTGATCAGCCATGTGAACAGTGCATATTCAGCCACGAGAATCAGTGCATGATCAGTTACATGAGCAGTGTATGATCAGCCAGTGATCAGTGCATGGTCAGACACGTGAACAGTGTATGATCAGCCACGTGATCAGTGCATGATTTGTCACGTGACAGGTGTGTGATCAGCCATGTGAACAGTGCATTATCAGCCACGAGATCAGTGCATGATAGCCACGTGATCAGTGCATGATCAGTTACAAGAGCAGTGTATGATCAGCCACATGAGCAGTGTATGATCAGCCATGTGATCAGTGCATGGTCAGCCAAGTAATCAGTGATGATAGCCAACTGATCAGTGCATGATCAGTCACGTGATCAGGCATGGTCCAGTCACGTGATCATTGCATGATCAGTCACGTGATCAGTGCAATGATCAGCCCACGTGATCAGTGCATGATCAGTAATGTGACCAGTACATGGTAGCTGCGTGATCATTGCGTGATCACCACGTGAGCAGTGCATGATAGCCACGTGATCAGTGCATGATCAGTCACGTGATCAGTGCATGATCAGTCATGTAACCAGTACATGGTAAGCTGCATGACCACTGCATGATCAGCCAGGTGAGCAGTGCATGATAGGCCACTGATCAGTGCATGGTCAATACGTGATCAGTGCATGATCAGTAGGTGACCAGTAACATGGTAGCTAAGTGATCATTGCATGATCAGCCACGTGAATCAGTGCATGATAGCCCACGGATCAAGTGAATGATAGCCACGTGATCAGTGCACTGATAGCCGTACTGTGATTCCTTCATGAGTAAATCACGTGAATCTGTGCATGACCAGGCAAACGTGATCAGTCCTATGATCAGCCACGTGATCAGTGGCATGATAGCCACGTGATCAGTGCATGGATCAGTCATGTGAACAGTGCATGATCAGTCACGTGATCAGTGGTATGGATCAGGCCACATGATCAGTGCATGATCAATTACGTGACCAGTGCATGATCAGTCACGTGACCACGTACATGGTAGCTACGTGATCATGCAATGGATCAGCCACGTGATCAGTGCAATGAAGAGCCACAGTTGATCAGTGCATGGCATCAGTCACGTGATACATGTGTGATCAGCAACGTGATCAGTGCATGATAAGCCACGTGACCAGTGCAGGATCAATTACGTGATCAGTGCATGATCAGTCACGGGATACGGGTGTGATCAGCCACGTGATCAGTGCATGATAGCCACGTGATCAGTGCATGATAGCCACGTGATTACTTCATGAGTAGTCACGTGATCTGTGCATGACCAGGCACGTGATCAGTGTGTGATCCGCCACGTGATCAGTGAATGATAGCCACGTGATCAGTGCATGATCAGTCACGTGAACAGTGCATGATCAGTCACGTGATCAGTGTATGATCAGCCACGTGATCAGTGCATGATCAATTACATGATCAGTGCATGATCAGTCACGTGACCAGTACATGTTAGCTATGTGATCATTGTATGATCAGCCACGTTAGCAATGCATGATAGCCACGTGATCAGTGCATGATCAGTCACGTGATCAGTGCATGATCAGTCACGTGATCAGTGCATGATCAATTACGTTACCATTGCATGATCAGTCACGTGACCAGTACATGTTAGCTATGTGATCATTGTATGATCAGCCAAGTTAGCAGTGCATGATAGCCACGTGATCAGTGCATGATCAGTCACGTGATCAGTGTATGATCAGCCACGTGATCAGTGCATGATAGCCACGTGATTACTTCATGAGTAGTCACGTGATCTGTGCATGACCAGGCACGTGATCAGTGTGTGATCCGCCACGTGATCAGTGCATGATAGCCATGTGATCAGTGCATGATCAGTCACGTGAACAGTGCATGATCAGTCACGTGATCAGTGTATGATCAGCCACGTGATCAGTGCATGATCAATTACGTGATCAGTGCATGATCAGTCACGTGACCAGTACATGGTAGCTACGTGATCATTGCATGATCAGCCACGTGATCAGTGCATGATAGCCACGTGATCAGTGCATGAGAGCCACGTGATCAGTGCATGATCAGTCACGTGATACATGTGTGATCAGCAACGTGATCAGTGCATGATGAGCCACGTGACCAGTGCAGGATCAATTACGTGATCAGTGCATGATCAGTCACGGGATACGGGTGTGATCAGCCACGTGATCAGTGCATGATAGCCACGTGATCAGTGCATGATAGCCACGTGATTACTTCATGAGTAGTCACGTGATCTGTGCATGACCAGGCAAGTGATCAGTGTGTGATCCGCCACGTGATCAGTGCATGATAGCCACGTGATCAGTGCATGATCAGTCACGTGAACAGTGCATGATCAGTCACGTGATCAGTGTATGATCAGCCACGTGATCAGTGCATGATCAATTACGTGATCAGTGCATGATCAGTCACGTGACCAGTACATGTTAGCTATGTGATCATTGTATGATCAACCACGTTAGCAATGCATGATAGCCACGTGATCAGTGCATGATCAGTCACGTGATCAGTGCATGATCAGTCACGTGATCAGTGCATGATCAATTACATTACCATTGCATGATCAGTCACGTGACCAGTACATGTTAGCTATGTGATCATTGTATGATCAGCCACGTTAGCAGTGCATGATAGCCACGTGATCAGTGCATGATCAGTCACGTGAACAGTGCATGATCAATAAAAATGATCAGTGCATGATCAGTCACTTGATCAGTGCATGATCAATTACGTTACCATTGCATGATCAGTCACGTGAACAGTACATGTTAGCTACGTGGTCATTGCACGATCAGCCACGTGAGCACTGCATGATAGACACGTGATCAGTGCATGATCAGCTACATGAGCAGTTTATGATCAGCCACGTGATCAGTGTATGATCAGTCACGTGATCAGTGCATGATAGCCACGTGATAAGTGCCGGGTCAGTCACGTGATCAGTGCATGATCAGTCACGTGATCAGTGCCTGATCAATTACGTGATCAGTGCATGATCAGTCACGTGACCAGTACATGGTAGCTACGTGATCACTGCATGATCAGCAACCTGAGCCGTGCATGATAGCCACGAGATCAGTTCATGATCAGTCACGTGATCAGTGCATGTTCAGTCACGTGAACAGTGCATGATAAGTCACCTGATCAGTGCATGATCAATTACAGATCAGTGCATGATCACTCACGTGACCAGTACATGGTAGCTACGTGATCATTGCATGATCAGCCACGTGAGCAGTGCATGATAGCCACATGATCAGTGCATGATCAGTTTCGGGAGCAGAGTATGATCAGCCAATTGATCAGTGCATGATAGCCACGTGGTCACTGCATGATCTGTCACATGATCAGTGTATGATCATCCACGTGTTCAGTGCATGGGCAGTCATGTGATCAGTGCATGATATAGACGTGATCAGTGCATTATCAGTCTCGTAATCAGTTTATGATCAACCACGTGATCAGTGCACGATAGCCAGGTATGGAGTGCATGATAGCCAGATGATCAGTGCATGATCAGTCACGTGATCAGTGTATGATCATCCACCAGATCAGTGCATGTGGAGTCATGTAATCAATGCATGATAGCTCGGTGATCAGTCATGATCTGTCCCGTGATGAGTGTATGATCAGCCAAGTGATCAGTGCAAGATAGCTACGTGATCATTGCAGGATCAGCCACGTGAGCTGTGCATGATAGCCACGTGATCAATGGCATGATCAGTCACGTGAACAGTGCATGGTAGCTATGAGATCATTGTATGATCAGCCACGTAAGCAGTGCATGATAGCCACGTGATCAGTGCATGATCAGTCAAGTGATCTGTGCATGACCAGGCAGGTGATCAGTGTATGATCAGCCACATGATCAGTGCATTATAGACACGTGATAAGTGCATGACCAGGCAGAGTGATCAGTGCATGATCAGCCACATGATCAGTGCATGATAGACACGTGATCAGTGCATGATCAGGTCTCGTGATCAGTGTATGATCAACCACATGATCAGTGCACGATAGCCAGGTAAGGAGTGCATGATAGCCAGATGATCAGTGCATTATCAGTCACGTGATCAGTGTATGATCAGCCAAGTAATCAGTGCATGATAGCCAACTGATCAGTGCATGATCAGTCAAGTTATCAGTGCATGGTCAGTCACGTGATCAGTGCATGATCAGTCACGTGATCAGTGTATGATCATCCACGTGATCAGTGCATGATCATTTACGTGATCAGTGCATGATCAGTCACGGGATACGGGTGTGATCAGCCACGTGATCAGTGCATGATAGCCACGTGATCAGTGCATGATAGCCACGTGATTACTTCATGAGTAGTCACGTGATCTGTGCATGACCAGGCACGTGATCAGGTGTGATCCGCCACGTGATCAGTGCATGATAGCCACGTGATCAGTGCATGATCAGTCACGTGAACAGTGCATGATCAGTCACGTGATCAGTGTATGATCAGCCACGTGATCAGTGCATGATCAATTACGTGATCAGTGCATGATCAGTCACGTGACCAGTACATGTTAGCTATGTGATCATTGTATGATCAGCCAGTTAGCAATGCATGATAGCCACGTGATCAGATGCATGATCAGTCACGTGATCAGTGCATGATCAGTCACGTGATCAGTGCATGATCAATTACGTTACCATTTGCATTATCAGTCACGTGACCAGTACATGTTAGCTATGTGATCATTGTATGATCAGCCACGTTAGCAGTGCATGATAGCCACGTGATCAGTGCATGATCAGCCACGTGAACAGTGCGTGATCAGTCAAGTGATCAGTGCATGATCAGTCACTTGATCAGTGCATGATCAATTACGTTACCATTGCATGATCAGTCACGTGAACAGTACATGTTAGCTACGTGGTCAATTCAAGATCAGCCACGTGAGCACTGCATGATAGACACGTGATCAGTGCATGATCAGCTACATGAGCAGTTTATGATCAGCCACGTGATCAGTGTATGATCAGTCACGTGATCAGTGTATGATAATCCACGTGATGAGTGCATGTGGAGACATGTAATCAATGCATGATAGCTCCGTGATCAGTGCATGATCAGTCCCGTGATCAGTGTATGATCAGCCACGTGATCAGTGCATGAGTGCCACGTGATCAGTGCATGATTAGTCACGTGACAGGTGTGTGATCAGCCATGTGAACAGTGCATATTCAGCCACGAGATCAGTGCATGATCAGTTACATGAGCAGTGTATGATCAGCCACGTGATCAGTGCATGGTCAGACACGTGAACAGTGTATGATCAGCCACGTGATCAGTGCATGATTTGTCACGTGACAGGTGTGTGATCAGCCATGTGAACAGTGCATGTTCAGCCACGAGATCAGTGCATGATAGCCACGTGATCAGTGCATGATCAGTTACAAGAGCAGTGTATGATCAGCCACATGAGCAGTGTATGATCAGCCACGTGATCAGTGCATGGTCAGCCACGTTAGCAGTGCATGATAGCCACGTGATCAGTGCATGATCAGTCACGTGACCAGTACATGTTAGCTACGTGATCATTGCACGATCAGCCACGTGAGCACTGCATGATAGACACGTGATCAGTGCATGATCAGCTACATGAGCAGTTTATGATCAGCCACGTTATCAGTGTATGATCAGTCACGTGATCAGTGTATGATCATCCACGTGATGAGTGCATGTGGAGACATGTAATCAATGCATGATAGCTCCGTGATCAGTGCATGATCAGTTACGTGACCAGTGTATGATCAGCCACGTGATCAGTGCATAATCAGCCACATGATCAGTGCATGATCAATTACGTGATCAGTGCATGATCAGTCACGTGACCAGTACATGGTAGCTACGTGATCATTGCATGATCAGCCACGTGATCAGTGCATGATAGCCACGGGATCAGAGCATGATAAGTCACGTGATCAGTGCATGATCAGTCACGTGAACACTGCATGATAAGTCACCTGATCAGTGCATGATCAATTACGTGATCAGTGCATGATCACTCACGTGCCAGTACATGTTGCTAACGTGATCATTGCATGATCAGCCATCAGCAGTGCATGATAGCCACGTGATCAGTGCATGATCAGTTTCGGGAGCAGAGTATGATAAGCCACTTGATCAGTGCATGAAAG
>NW_020190851.1:0-63836 GCF_002263795.3 Bos taurus | reverse complement strand
ATAAGGCATGATTCCCCTGCACTGACACAAATGGAAACCTGAATATCCCCTCACAACATGAAGGGAGGTCTGATTCCCCTGTTATATATCTAGAATAATCCCAAGTTCCCTGCCTGAAC
The DNA here is from genome assembly GCF_002263795.3 of Bos taurus. Classification (NCBI taxonomy): domain Eukaryota; kingdom Metazoa; phylum Chordata; class Mammalia; order Artiodactyla; family Bovidae; genus Bos; species Bos taurus. Next base: position 63,717 of record NW_020190851.1, on the reverse strand, counting down.
TTGAAAGGAGGGCTGTCACCACTTTTACAACATGAGAGGGAAGTGGACTTCCATGCATCCACATGAGACGAGGACAGACTCCCCTGTTGAAACTTGATAGGAAATCTGAGATCCCTGTTGCAACTGGTTAGAAGCCCAGAGTTTCCCTCTCAGCTCAAGATGAGGCCCTATTCCCCTGAAGGGACTCCAGAGGAATTCTGAGGCACCCCTTGCAACTCAAAAGGCGGCCTGATTTCCTTGAGGCAACATGAGAGGTCCCTGACGTCGCCAGCACAACTCGGGTGGAACACAAATCTTCCTGCTGCAATTCGAGAAGCATCAGGAGATTTCCTCCCTCTATGCAAGTTGAGGCCATTTTCCCCAGCAGTGCCTTGAGGGCAATCCCTCACCCCCCCTTGCAACTCAAAGGGAAACTTGACTTCCCTGAGGCAACACGAGAGGTTCCTTGATGTTACCATCTAAACTGAAGAGGAATACCAAGCTTTCCATTGCAACTCTAGAAAAACCACAAGAGTCACCCCTCAACACAAGATAAGGCCCTTTTTCCCCTGCAGAGCCTCGAGAGCAATCCAGGGTTGCCTCATGTTATACAAAAAGGCTTGACACCCTTTATTCAACTCAAGGTGTTCCCTGAGATACCAGTCAATACTCGAGAAGAATCCTGCGTTTCTCGACACACTCAAAAAGAGCCCCGTGTTCCCCACCTCATCTCAAGATGAGGGCTCATTCTCCTGCTTCAACTCGAGAGGAATCCCGACTTTCCCTCGCACCACAAGAGGAGGCCTGTCTCACCTTTTGAAACTCTAGAGGAACCCTACAATTCCTACCACAAGTAGAAAGGACACCAAGTTCGCACTCAACTCGAGATAAAGCCTGATTCCCCTGCACTGACTCGAATTGAACCAAGAATATCCACTCACAATAGGAATTGAGGTCTGACTCCCTGTTTCACCTATAGAAAAAGCCAAAGTTCCCCCTGCCTGAACTTGACAAGAGCCCTGACACCCCTTTTACAACTCAAGAGGAAAGGAGAGTTTCGTGCCTCAACAAGAGACGAGGCCAGACTCGCCTGTGGAAACTCCATAGGAACCCCAAGATCCCTGTTGAAACTGGAGAGGAACCCTGAGTTTTAGCCTCAACTTGAAATGAGGCCCTATTCCCCTGCACCATCTGGAGAGGAATCCCGAGGATGACCCTCACAACTTGAAAGGATGCCTGACTTCCCTGAGGCAATTTGAGAGTTTTCCTAAGAACCCCATTGCAACTGGACAGGAACAGAACCTTCCTGCTGCAACTTGAGAAAAACTACGAGATTCCCCTTCAATGAGAGATGAGGCACAAATTTTCTGCAGTGACTCGAGAACAATAGCATGCTCCTGCTCACAACTTGAAAGGAGATTTGACTTTCTGAGGCAACACGAAAGATTCGCTTAGTTCCCCATCACAACTCGAGAGAAACACCAAGCTTCCTGCCACAACTCTAGAAAAATCACTAGATTCCCCCGTCAATGTGAGATGAGGCCCTTTTCCCCTGCACAGCCTCAAGAGCAATCCCAAGTTGCCTCCTGTAACTCAAAGGCAGACTTGACTCCCTTTATGCAACTAAGGGGTTCTGCGCGAGATACCAGTCAAACTCGAGAAGAACCTGAGTTTCCAGTCACAACTCAAGAAGAGTCCCATGTTCCCCACCTCATCATGAGATGAGGACCAATTACCCAGCTTCAACTCAAGATGAATCCTGACTTTCCCTCGCATCTCAAGAGAGGGCCTGTCTCACCTTTAGAAAGTCCAGAGGAACCCTGCAGTTCCTGTTGCAAGTAGAAAGGACACTGAGTTCCCCCTCAACTAGAGATAAGGCCTGATTCCCCAGCAACAACTCGAATGGAACTCTGTGTATTGCCTCACAATACGAAGGGAGGTCTGTTGACCTCTAGAAAAAGCTCAAGTTCCCCACCTGAACTTGACAGGAGGCCTGACACCCCTTTTACAACTCAAGAGGAAAACGGACTTCCATGCCTCAACATGAGATGAGGCCTGACTCCCCTGTTGAAATCCGATAGGAATCCTAGGATCCCTGTCTTAATTGGATAGGAACCCTGAGTTTCTGGCCTTAACTCGAGATGAGGCCCTATTCTCCTGCAGCGACTTAAGGCTGTAGGAGTGTATCTGAGGGGGCTGGGTGCCATGCCAGGGTCACCCAGCCAGGGCACCTGGCACATCCCATGGGCTCCCAGCGAGGAGTGCCAGGCCAGCCCCTGTATTGCTGAATGTCGAAGTTGGAGCAAAGCTAGTTCTGGCAAAAGGAAGGAAACAGTAACAGGATGCTTTTGCAAGCAGTTGCTGCATAGCCCCGGGTTAGGGCTCCCCAGGAGAAAATGTCAATTTTACCCCCTAGGCCTGGGATCCAGGTGGGTGCCCAGGGTGTTCTGCCCGTAGGATCAGAGCCCAGTGCAGACAGACCCAGGTGCATGAGGTCTCTCCTGCAGAGCAAACATGATGGAACAGCTGTGTAGAGATTGCCTTGATGTTCCCCAGGCGTGTTGGTGACCTCCTTGGGTGCAGGCCCTCAACAGCCATTGTCACCGAAAAATGACCTCCTAGCCAGCGCTTCCCAGCCAGGTGTGATACTCAGCCTGCAGGTGGCTGGAGACGCTATCTTCCTTGGAGGCAGGAAAGGCAGCCCAGAACGTGGGTTTTCAGGCCTCTATCACACAGAAGTGTGTGGCCCTTCAGATGCCAGATCTCCGGGCCTGCTCCCAGGGCCTCAAATCTCGAGTCAGGGTCAGATGCCTGCCTGCACAATGCGAGCCTTGAAAACACAGTCTTAGGTCAGTGAGGTCCTGCCCATGGAAAAGGATGCTGCAGGAGTGCATCTCAGGGGGCCGAGTGCCTCACAGGGTCACCTGGCCGAGGGCACCTGGCACCTCCCATGGGCCCCAGGCAAGGAGTGGTTGGCTGGCCCCTGGCTAGGCAAAGGCCGAAATTAGGATCAAAGCTAGCTCTGACAGAAGGAAGCAAACAGCAATGGGCAGCCTTTGCAAGCAGTTGCTGGGTTGCCTCACCTTAGGGCTCCCCAGGAGAAATATGCCAGTGGGGGCCCCTAGGCATGGGATCCAGGTGAGCACCCAGGGTGTCCTCCTCACAGGATCTGAACCTGGTGCAGACACACCTAGGCTCTCGAGTTCTCTCCTGCAGAGAAAACGTGACAGAACAGCCATGTGGAGGTTGCCTGTACATTCCCTGGCAGGGTGAAAGCCCTCCCTGGGCTCGGGGCCACAGGGGCCATTGCACTGCAAAAGACCTCCAAGCCAGCACTTCCTAGCCTGGATTTTCATCAGACCGCAGGTGTCTGAGGATGCTATCATCCTTGGAGGCAGGAAAGGCAGCCACACAGACTGGGTTTTCAGGCTTCTATTGCACAGCCAGTATGTGTCTCCCTGACTCTGCGAGCCTTGCAAACACATTCCTAGGTTAGCATGGTCATGCCCATGGTTGAGGAGGCTGTGGGAGTGCATATGAGAGGGCCAGGTGCCATGCTGGGGTTATATGGCCAAGGGCACCTGTCACCTCCCATGGGCCCATAGCAAGGGGTGTTGGGCCAGCCCCTTGCATGCCCAATGCCAGAGTGGGAGCAAAGTTAGCTCTGGCAGAAGGAAGCAAACAGCCATGGAAGCCTTTGCAAGCAGTTGCTGGGCCACCCTGCATTAGGGCTCCCCAGGCGAAAAATGCAATTTGGGAACTCTAGGCCCGGGCTCCAGGTGGGTGCCCAGGGTGTTCTGCGTGCAGGAGCCAAGCATGGTGCAGACAGGCCTAGGCTCGTGAGCTCTCTTCTGCAGTGCAAGCATGATGGAACAGCATGTGGAGGTTGCCTGGACATTCCCTGGTATTGTGGGAGCCCTCCCTGGTCCCAGGGCCCCAGGGGTCATTTCCACCAAAAAATGAACTCAAATCCAGGTCTTGCCAGCTGGGGGTGTCTCTCAGCCTGCAGGCAGCTAGTGACACTATCATCTATGGAGGCAGGTAAAGCAGCCCCAGGGAATGGGCTTTCGGCCTCTAGCGTGCAGCCAGTGTGTGGCTCCTCAGACGCCAGACCTCTGAACCTGCTCCCAGGGCCTCAATTCCTGATTAAGGGCCAGATGTCTGGCTCCACTCTGCGAGCCTTGCAAACACATTCCTAGATCAGGGTGGTCCTGTCAATGGGTGAGAAGGCTGCAGGAGTACGTCTGAGGGGGCCAGGTGCAATGCCAGGGTCACCGGGCCGAGGGCACCTGGCACCTCCATGTGCCCCAGTGAAGGGTTGAGGGCTGTCCCCTGGCGTGCCCAATGCTGTAGCGGAGAGCAAGATAGCAAGGACAAACTTTTTTGTCCCTCTACATTCCTTAGGATTATATAACAATAATGTATCCTGCTTGAGATCAGTGTCTGGAAAAATCCTTCTGGTTAATCCTGTTATTTTAAGGAGTAAATTATGGGAGTAGGTCTTCTGCTGCTGCTAAGTTGCTTCAGTCATGTCCCACTCTGTGCAACCCCATAGATGGCAGCCCACCAGGCTCCCCATCCCTAGGATTTCTCCAGGCAAGAACAATGGAGTGAGTTGCCATTTTCTTCTCCAATGCATGAAATTGAAAAGTGAGAATAAAGTTGCTCAGTCGTGTCTGACTCTTAGCAATCACATGGACTGCAGCCTACCAGGCTCCTCCGTTCATGGGATTTTCCAGGCAAGAGTACTGGAGTGGGGTGCTGCCGGGAGCCAGCACGGGAGTTCCCACCCATGACAAGGACATGTGGGAGAACCCTGACAGGCAAGGCGAGTCAGGGCTCGAGGACCACCCCCTCGCCCCGGATCTGCCTGAGCGTCTACCCCAAAACCAGAATCTGTCTGTTTTACTATTTTACAACTTTCACCAACTCCTCTGACATTAACGGGGGGCTATCCCTGACCACCTTTCTCTGAAATCAACTTAAAGCTCTAGTTAATGAGCCTCCTGGGCATAATAGGAGTGTTTCAATCCAAACCCCTCAGATGGCTCTCTAACTTGCCTGACAGGTTTACCCGGACTCCTATAGCTATGCATACAATTGTTTACAGTCTCCCAACCCCGAGAGGCAAGGGAAGCTTAAGGTATTCAAATAGTATAGAGCTTCTTGGAGAGTTAGAAATTGTTAGAATAGAACTAGTAGAGGATTTCAGTGTTGAGCCAATGCTTGCTGCCAAGTTTCCACATCCCCTGTATTGTATCCTTGGAAGTGTATTAATTAATATAGTTGGTATATAGAAAAAATAAGTAGTGGCCTTGGTGTTAACAACTTTAGACCCTTAAGGTAATAAATTCTTTCCTTTGTTGTAAGCCCACTGCACCTTTGCCCTATAAGAATGCAACTTTATCTAACACCTTCAGAGGATGGAGCCAAACTTTTAAAATAATTACTCTTAGAGAAAATAAGATTATGGTTGACAAACCTTTATCAGAGTCATAAAATGTTAACAGGACTTCTGCCCAGAAGATGATGTACATTACCTAAACCGTTTGTATACAATAAGTTTGCAGAAAAGAAAGCCTGGTCTCAATAAGGATCAAAGACTGCTGACTTTGCATGATTTCACACCCCCTATTATTCTCTATGCACAACTTAAGGTATATAAGCTCCCTTTGAAAATAAAGCTATGGGCCTTACTCAAAGCTTGATCTCCTCGTGTCGTTCTTTCTTGTTTCTTTTTCTCTCCTTTTCTTTTATGTTCTTCCTTCAGGACATTTAATTGTAACGCAGGGGTCCTCTGGGACCACTTACTTGCCTGGATTTCTAAGACCCACTCGAGAAGGTGCCTAAGGTGGGGCACCTTCAGCGATTCGAGAGGGTGCCTGCGGCCTCCGTGGTCAGAGCAAACCTGATGTCAGGGGTTTTGCTGACTTTCCATGTAAACCAGTTGTAATGAGCCTCTAGTCTCTCTGCTTTGCTATTCTTTTCGCCAACGCCATCCTCCCGAGGGAATCCCTGGATCCAACCAGGGCTGGACCCCAGTAGGGTGCCATTGCCTTTTCCAGGGAGTAGGTCTAGTGAGGTCTTTACAACCTCCAGCCATTCTTTTGATTCACTGTAATAACTAATTAGAGAGTCTATAACTCCAAGGCTTACAGTAGCAATGGGGGTAATCTTTCTGCCCGCTTCTGATGCCTATGTCAGAAGCTTTCTCTATCTCCTTTATACTTAATAAACTTTATTACACAAAGCTCTGAGCGTTCAAGACTACTCTCTGGCCCTGGCTTGAATTCTTCTCCTCTGGAGGCCAAGAATCCCGGCATCTTTTTGTGTGTCAGTAACAACCTTTCATCCTGGGGGCTTGTCCAGGATTCTTCAGGACAAGGTAAGGATGCTTGGAGCTCTAGTTCTTTATTCTCCTAGTGAACACATTTTCTGCTGTACTTTGCTAACTCTACGGTGTGCTTGTGTGAATGAATGAATGAAACACCCTGCGCCAAGCAAGTGAGGAGCCCTGATTTTCAGTTCTGCAGCCACCTCATATGGCTTATGGCAGAAACCTGTCAGGGGTTTTATACTGACCTGCCAATGCCAAGAGGCACCCAATATCTCCTTTGGGAACCAACCAGAGATAGGCAAAGCATGTGGACTGAACTCTCCTTTCTCAGTCAAACTTTTTGGTCTCTTTGACCATTTCATAACTCCTTGAGAATTAGAAGTACTAACCTAATCTGTAGGATCATAGACTTTCAAGGGACTTGTGACCTATGCTGTTACTGTGTACTGTTACTTAGATCCCAAGCTTGGATTGGTAGTAAGGAAGCACCTAGCCTTGCTAGGCATGGAATGTTTGGAAGCTAGATGGAGCTCTAGCTCCAAGAGCATCTCTGAGGTTAAATGTTACTCAGATTGGAACTACAATGGATTTTCTTTTTCCCTTTGGTAATGCTGGGTCTTAGTGGACCAGAGGACTCTTATACTGGTGTGGTGACGCTTGGAAGGAACATCTTAGTTTTATGTTTGTTTTGGTCCTATTGTGGTCAGGAATATACTTAGGGTCGTGCACAGGCACTCAAGTGAGAAAATGTTTCTCCCAAGTGGTCTTAGCCTGGGAGACATTCCGGAACGTTACTCTGATTGCACCCAGGTGGCATCAGAGGTAAGCAAGGTTTTAATGGTGAGGAGCTGGACGCCCTCAGGCCTACCCCTGGTCCATCCCCACCTCGTCTGGGTGGTAGAAATGGGAGGGATGAGTATGTCGCTTGTGTCAGTAAGAGACAGACTAAGTCCGACCAGGAAAAAAATGCTTTGGTGTAAAGTCTGTCTAAACCCCATCTAGAGCAGAGAGGGGTGCCTTGGGTAGAAAGAGGGTGCTGGTCGCTTTTTTTCTCTTTTACAGATGGGAGCTAACAATTCCAGCCTCACTCCTTTGGACTGTATCCTGAAAAAAAAATGGGATAGATTTGATCCCTAGGGCTTAAAGAAGACACACGTGGTCTTCCTATGTGATACTGCATGGCCGTGGTACCCACTGGAGGATGGCGAATGGTGGCCAGTTGGAGGGTCTCTTAAGTATAATACTGTTTTACAATTAGACTGGTTCCGTAGAAAACAAGGAAAATGGGTAGATGTAGCCTATGTTCTCCCCTTTTTCTCTCTGCAAAATATGCCAGACTTATGTCTTAAGGGTATAGATTTGAGTGTGACTCTTTCAGCTCCTTCCTGTCCTCCTACTTTGCTAGATGAGATGGAGGACAGGAGATAAATAGATAAAGGAAAGCAGATTTATCCAATCTATCCCTGGGATCATATGCACAGAGCAGCCAGAGAGACTGAAGAACAGCCACACAAACTGTTGCCTCTTCATGAAGCATCCACTGGGAGAAATAATCAATCTATGAGAGTTTATAATCCTTTTTCTTGTCAAGAAATAAAAAAAAAAGAATCAAGGAGGATCTGGGAGACTATTTAGAAGACCCAGAAAAATACACTAGAGCTTTTAAAGGTGTTACTCTGCTTTATGACCTTACTTGGAAGGATGTGATGTATATCTTGGGGCAAATGCTGACTCCTGACTCAAAGACTTGAGTTTTGGGAAAAGCAGTTGCTTATGGAGATGAATGGTTTTGTAATGAATCAGTAGGGAAGAGGGAGGATGAGATAACTGGCCTCTCCACTGGGAATCAGGCAGTCCCAACTACAGAACCAGACTGGGACTACAACACAGGTAAAGGAAGATGGGATCAGAGTCATTTTGTCAGATGTATTCTTGAAGGACTCAGGCAGGTGCGTGCTAAGCCTTTAAACTATGGCACATGGTCAGACATAAAACAGGAGGAGAAGGAAGCTCCTGGCAATTTCCTAGATAGACTGAGAGAAGCCCTTCACAGATTCACTGAAAATGATCCCAAAAGTGAAGAGGGAAAAGTGATCTTAAAAAATAGATTTCTCACTCAGTCAGCTCCAGATATCCCCCGTAAGCTATTAAAACAGGCGTATGAAACATATCAGTCTTTAGATAATCTGTTACAACTGGCTCAGACAGTCTATTATGGTAGGGAATATGAGGAAAAGAAAGAAAGGCAGAAAAAGACAAAGGGACAGTCAGAAGCCCTCAAAATGTCTATGAGAACCGTTCTTAAACAGCCTGAGAAAAAAGCCCAGGGGGACCAAGGTGAAAAAGGATAGGCTTGCTATTACTGTGGAACGGAGGGACACATCAAACGGAATTGCCCTCAAGCATCTAACCCGACCCCAGCTCCATGTCCGGTCTGCAAAGGACCACAATGGAAGAGATACTGCCCCCAGAGGTGTAGGTTTCAGGGGTAGGACTCTAAAGACAATCAGAACTGAAGGTGCCCAGGGGTCCCCACACAAGCTCCAATCCTAATTACACCTGAAGAACCCCAGGTATTAATAACTGTGGGGGCAAATCTCTTGATTTCGTTTTAGATAATGCAGCAACTTACTGCGTGCTTACTGAAGCCCCTGGTCCATTTACTTCCTGATCCACTTCCATAATGAGGCTGTCTGGACGAACCAAAACGTATTACTTCAGTGTTTCTGTCTGTTGTGACTGGGATTTGGTGCTATTTTTGCACGAGTTTCTGATTGTACCAGAGTCTCCCTCACCTCTTTTGGGGAGAGATATACTGAGCAAGTTCCATGTCTCTGTTTTAATAAATATGGAACCCTCCCTTTTTCTCCCTTTAATTGAACAAAATGTAAATCCTAGAGTATGGGCTGATGGAAAATCTGTGGGTAGAGCACAAAATGCTATTCCTGTAGTTGTCAAGCTCAAAGACCAGCACTTATTTCCACCTAAGAAGCAGTATCCACTGAAACCTGAGGTTAAGGAAGGGTTAAAACCCATCATCAAAAGTTTAAAGGAACAGGGACTATTAATTCCCTGTAACAGTCCGTGCAACACTCCTAGTTTGGGTGTAAAGATATCAAATGGTAAATGGAGACTAATTCAAGATTTACAAATAATAAACAAGGCTGTAGTTCCTTTACACCTATCCTTACACTCTATTGTCTGAAATTCCTGAATGAGCCAAATATTTCTCAGTAATTGATTTAAAAGATGCCTTCTATTCAGTGCCTTTGGAGGAGGAAAGTCTATTTCTATTTGCCTTTGAGGACCCTACGCAGCCAGCTTCTCAGTTAACCTGGCCAGTTTTGCCACAGTGATTTCGTGACAGTCCTCACTTATTTGGACAAAGTCTGTCATGGGATCTACAAAACTTTAATGGCTCCGAAGCAGTGGTGTTACAATATGTAGATGATAGTTTGCTCTGTGCTGAGACAGAGGAAGCTTGTTCACAAGCCTCAGAAGACTTCTTAAACTTTCTGGCAGGCTGTGGTTACAAGGCATCAAAGGAAAAGGCTCAGCTTTGTCAACAATCTGTTAGATACCTGGGCCTAATTATATCAGAAGGGACTAGGGCCATAGGCCCTGAGAGAATTAAACCTATACTAAATCATCCCTTGCCTATGACTTTAAGACAGTTGAGAGAATTTTGGGGAATATCAGGCTACTGTCCATTTGGACTGCAGGTTATGGGGAACTTTCCCAGCCTTTATATAAACTTATAGCTGAAACTCAGCAGGCCAAAACCGACAAACTGGTTTGGTCTCCAGATATTCAAAAGGCTTTTAAGGTTCTTCACACTGCTCTGCTGCAAGCTCCCGCTCTGAGCTTGCCCACAGGGCCAGAATTTAAATTGTTTGTCACTGAAAGAAAAGGTGTGGCCTTGGGAGTTTTGACACAAACCCAAGGGCCTGACCAGCAACCTATTGCTTATCTAAGCAGAGAATTAGATGTAATTTCACATGGGTGGCCCCAATGCCTAAGAGTAATTGGGGCAGCAACTTTATTAGCCCCTGAAGCTTTAAAAATAATTAATGGATGAAACTTGACTGTACTGACTTCTCATGATATGAGTAGAATCTTAAATTCTAAGCTTAATATTTGGATGACAGACAGTAGGCTTCTTAGTCATTGTTGTTAGAAGGACCAGTAACTAAGCTTAAAGTCTGTGGAAATTTAAATCCTGCTACTTTCCTTCCTGAGAAGGAAAATGAAACACCTGATCACGATTGTTCCCAATTCCTAACTTTAAACTATGCAGCTCGGGAAGATCTAATGGATATCCCATTAGAAAATCCTGACATGGAAATATTTACAGATGGCAGTTCTTTTGTTCGGGATGGAAAGTGTAAAACAGGTTACGCCGTGGTGACTGCTGAACAGGTTTTGGAAGCAAAATCTCTCCCCCAGGGAACCAGTGCTCAGTTAGCATAGCTTGTGGCTCTGACCAGAGTTCTAGAATTAAGCAAAGGGCAGCGGGTAAATATCTACACTGACTCTAAGTATGCTTATTTGACTTTACATGCTCATGCTACAATATGGGAAAAAAAGACAATTTAAAACAGCAATAGTAGAACGATTAAATATTTCAGAGAGATTGGGAGACTTTTAACGGCTATATATTGTCCTAAAGAAGTAGCTATTATGCACTGCAAAGGACACAACAGGAATGGGAGTAAAGTAGCTGAAGGTAATCAGCTTGGCTGACTGTCAAGCCAAAAAACTGGCACTTTACGAAACCCCTTCACTACAGATGCCCTTGATCTGGACAGGTCCTGTGGAACAGGAAACACCATAATATACTGAGAAAGAAATAAAAATATATGAGAAAAGAGGAGCAAAGATTACTGATAAAGGATGGTTACAGTCTGAGGATGGATGATTAATAATTCCTGAAAATGCTAAATGGAAAATTCTTAAGCTTTCATTTGGGTGCAGAGAGTACTTACCAGATGGCTTCTTCTTTGTTTGAAGGTAAAAATGTAAAGAAAACTTTAAAGGACATTATCAAAAGGTGTGAGGTTTGTCAGAAAAATAACACAAAGTTTAAAAAGCTCACAAAGTCTGGATTACAATGAAGTGGAAAGTATCCTGGAGAGGATGGGAAAATTGATTTCACTCATATGCCAAAAGCTAATGGGTATTCTTGCTTACAAGTTTGGGTGAATGCTTTTACTGTATGGATTGAGGCCTTTCACTGTCATAGTGAACAGGTTAAGGAGGTTATAAAGATTTTAACCCATGTAATTGTCCCCAGGTTTGGGCTGCCATGGAGCTTTCAGAGTGACAATGGCTCTGCCTCAGGGGTTGTCTAAAGCTCTAGGAATAGAATATCACTTACACTGTTCCTGAAGACACCAATCCTCAGGAAAGTTTAAAAAAGCTAATGACATTATCAAAAGACATCTGTGCAAGTTAACTCAAGAGACACAGGACAATTGGATTAAAGTCCTACCCATAGCTTTAGTGAGGGCTCAAACTTCCCCAAAAAAGGAGGGACTGCCCCCCTTTGAATGCATTTATGGAAGGTCTTTCTTACACACAGACATTATTATAGACCCTGAAGCCTTGGAATTAACTAATTATGTAACTCAGCTCTCAGCTTTTCAACAGGCATTAACAGAACTTCGGGTGATGACTCCTGGCTCAGCCTCTGAGTCAAGCAAGCCTCTATTTGAGCCAGGAAATAAAAACATTAGGGTCTGGGGGCCCATCTATTGAGACCCTCTGTGAAGAACCTTACCAGGTTATTCTTTCTTTTCCCACAGCTGTCAAAGTGCCAGGAATTGATTTGTGGGTACATCACACTTGAGTTAAGAGGTAGCACCCTAACCAGAACTAAGTGACTTCATTTTATGTCTTTACTTTCTATGCTCTTACTTTATACTTTTCAGATGGGCCTGATAATCAATGTGAGCCTTCTTCTGCTGACTCCCAAAATCCTGAGTCTGACGTTTGATCCTCAAGACAATGCCTTCTTGTCCTGGGCTCACTCCCACGCAGCATTTCACAATCAGTCTAACTGCTGGGTCAGTGGAGCACTCCCGTCTTAATAAGTGGAAGGCTTCCTGTGGTGGACATCTCCACTTCAAGGAAAAGTCTTTCTCCAAGTCTGCAAATACCTTTACAACAATCATATGGGATACCTATTCTTCATCTGATGATATCTAACAACCCTAAAATGGACTGCTGAAACACATTGTACTTTAACTATGGACATAATGTGACTTTTAATTTTGATTATACATTGTCTTGATTCAATGACTATATCGCTACACATAAGGCAAATAGGCCTAGATCTAATGGGTATTTTCCTGACATTTATCAAATATGGGGTGAGGTTATATGGCTAACTCCTGAGAAAGGACTCTAATATCTACTGCCCCTATATGCTGGGAAGAAACAGAGCCATCCCCCAAAGTTAGTCAACAACTTAATTATAGTGATTGAAAACACTTGGGATTTTTGCCTCAAGAAATATTCAATGTAATAATTCTTGTGTTTTCCAAACCCAATTCAAGTCCTTTCTTTGTCTGTTCATGGGCTGATTAGGACTGGATATCTCATTCAGCTGGTTTGCTCCAAGAGACCTATTGAATATTTGGCTCTTACCTCTGGGCATGGCTTTGCCCTGGTTGGATAGGGAGGTGCACCCTAGGTCTAGCCTTTACTCATGGCTTTATATTTTCAGAGATTCCAGAAAAGCCTTCTAATTTACCCCACCTTAAAACTCGGTGGGCAAGGTCTATATTTCACTGGTATGATTATTTGGCTGCAGTGTTTGTTCCCTCTTTGGGAACTACAGATACTATGCTACGAATGGATGCTTTGACTACTTTTACTCAAAAGACATTACAAGATTCTTAAAAAGTTATTTCAGCTCTTAATGATGAACAGGCACAAATTTAAAAGCTGGTTTTACAAAACAGATTAGCTTTAGATATTCTGAAAGCTGCACAAGGAGGAACTTGTGTCATTATTCATATCTAATGCTGTACTTATATACCTGATATGAGCACTAATGTTACTCATTTTGCTAAACACATAACCAAGATGATTGGGGCCATGGATACTCATGAAGCCTCAATTGCCTCATTTTGGGAGATGTTAACTTGTTCTCCATGGTGGAAAACTATCTTAATTACAATAATTCTGATTGTTCTATTTTGCTGTTTGCTCCCTGCATCTGTAACTGTGTAATTGGAATTGTTTCTAGTCGCATGAATGCTTTTAAGTTACAAACGGTTGTCTGAGCTCCTACAAGTGCCACAGCCTCCTCCAACTATTACTTGGGGCCCCTGGATCAGAGACCCTCAATATGAGGGTTAGGAAAATATGTTGCCTTAACAATTTAGGGACCACACCCCTGAACAGCAGGAAGTAGTTATAGAACGAAAATGACACCCCTTTCCCTTGGCAACATAATTCTCCTAAAAGAAAAGGGGGAATGAGACAGTCAATTCCTAGGCAGATTGATAAGAAGCCCAGGGGTCCCCAAGGACAGAGGGGTCTGGAATTCTCAAGGAGGAATAAAGGACAAACTTTCTTATTCCTCTACATTCCTTAGCATTATATAAAATTAATGTATCCTGCTTGAGGACAGTCTCTGGAAAAAAACCTTCTGACTAATCCTGTTTTCTTAAGGTGTAAATTATGGGAGTAGGTCTAGTGAGATCTTTACAACCTCCAGACATTCTTTTGATTCACTGTAATAACTAATTAGAGACTATATAACTCCATGGCTAACACTAGCAAGGAGGTACTCTTTCTGCCTGCTTCTGATGCCTATGTCAGAAGCTTTCTCTATCTCCTTTATACTTTAATAAAACTTTACTACACAAAGCTCTGAGTGATCAAGCCTCATCTCTGGCCCCGGATTGAATTCTTCCCCAATTCAGGAGGTCAATAATCCTGACGTCTATAAGCATGTCAGCAATAGCCTTCAAGAGGAACCCCAAGCCTCCCACTGCAACTCGAGAAAAACCAGGAGATTCCCCCGTCAACGCGAGATGAGGCCCTTTTCTCTTACAGCACCTAGAGAGCAATCCTGAGTTCCCTCTCCAAACTCCAGAGGAGGCGTGACTCCCTTCATGCAACTCAAGGGGGCCCAGAGATCCCCGTCACAACTCGAGATGAAACCCGAGTTTCCTGCCACAAGTCGAGAAGAGCCCCGTGTTTCCCACCTCATCTGGAGATGAGGGCCCATTCCCTGCTTCAACTCAAGAGGAATCCCAACTTCCCCTCGCACCACAGGGGAAGCCTGTGCCACCTGTTGAAACTCGAGTGGAACCCCGCAGATCTTCTGCAAGGAAAAAGGACCCCAAGTTCCCCCTCAACTTGAGATCATTCATGATTCCTCTGCACGACCTTCAGTGGAACAGTGAGTATCTCTTCACAACATGACGGGAGGCCAGACTCCCCTGCTGATCCTCGAGAAAAAGCCCAAATTCCCCACCTGAACTCAACAGGAGGTCTGACATCCCTTTGACAACTCGAGTGGAAAGCAGCGATCCATGCCTCAACACTAGACGAGGCCTGACTCCCCAGATGAATCTGATAGGAACCCCAAGATGCCTGTCCCCACTGGAGAGTACACTGACTTTACCGATTCAACTTGAGATGAGGCCCTATTCCACTGCAGCAACTCGATAGGAATCCCGAGGTGCCCCTCACAACTTGAAAGGAGACCTGAGTTCCCTGAGGCATCATAAGCGGGTCCCTGAGGTCCCATCAAAACCCAAGAGGAACACCAAATTTCCAGGCACAACTGGAGAAAAACCACAAGATTCTCCCCTCAACACGTGATGAGGCCCTTTTCCGCTGCAGCGTGTCGAGAGAAACCCCACGTTCCCTGTTTATACTCAAAGGGTACTTGACACCCTTTATGCAACTCAAGAAGTTCCCTCAGATACCCATCCTCACTCTAGAGGAATACCGAGTTTCCCGCCACAACTGAAGAAGAGCCCCATTTTCCCCTCCTCATCTTGAGATGAGAGTCTATTCCCCTGCTTCGTGTGGAAAGGAATCCCGACGTTCCCATCACACCTCAAGAGGAGGCCAGTCTCACCTGGAAACTCGAGAGGATCCCCAGAGTCGTGCCACAATTCAAAAGTACACTGATTTCCCCATCCACTCAAGATTCCCTTGCACCTGATTCCCCTGCACTGACTTGAATATAACCCCACCAACTCACAACATGAAGGGAGGACTGACACCCTTGTTGCACCTTTAGAAAAAGCCCCAGATCCCTACCTCAACTCGAAAGGAGGCCTCATATCCCTTTTACAACTCAAGAGGAAAGCAGAGTTCCATGCCTCAACACGAGACAAGGCCTGACTCCCTGTACAAACGCCATAGGAAACCCAAGATCCATGTCAGAACTTGAGAGGCTCCCTGAGTTCCACATCATAACTCAAAAAGAACCCCAAGGTTTCCATGGCAACTCAAGAAAAACCACAAGATTCCCCCTTGAACACAAGATGAGACCCCCTTTTCCTGCAGCGCGTGGAGAGTAATTCCAAGTTCCCTCTCAAAACTGGAAAGGAGGATAGACTCCATTTATACAACATAATTTCACTTTCACTCTTCACTTTCATGCATTGGAGAAGGAAATAGCAACCCACTCCTGCCGGGGTCCAGCCCCGGTGGATCCAGGGTATTCGAAGGAGAGATGGCATCGGCGACCTATTTATTTAAATATTCATCAAAGATATAAAGAGTAATAGAATGAGGATAGCTCAGTAGGAAAATTCATTGAAGAAAAGAGGCTGAATAAAATTCCAAAGCAGGGAATTTACGTCACCTATGAAGGCCACAGGCGTCCTCCCATTCTCCCAAAGGAGAGGAGACACTAAGGCCTCCCCAGTTGGATCTTAGAAGCCCAGGCAAAATTAGTAGGCTTGATGAGCTTCCCTGCCTCAGAGGAAAAGCTTCAGCCAGAAGTAGAAAGAAAGAACGACATGGGGAGACCAAGCTTTGGTGAACAAGGCCCGCACTTTATTTTCCAAAGTAGTTTTTATACCTTAAGTTATGCATAGAGGATAATGGGGGAAGGGGTAGAGTCATGCAGTAAGCCAGGCTTTCTTCCTGCAAACTTATCATATGCAAAAGTTTAGGTGATTTGCATCATCTTCTGGCCTGGAGGCCTGTTAACATTTTAAGAAACTTATTTTTCTCCAAAGGTGATTATTCTAAAGTCAGGCGCCACCATCCAAAAGCATTAGATAAAGTTGCATTCCTATAGGGCAAAGGTGTGGTGGGCTACAACAAGAAAAAGAATTAACTCAAGAGTCCAAGGTTACAAACATTGAGGCTACTACTTACATTTCTATACACCCATTATATCAATCAATACACTGCCAAGGACACAGTAGGTAAGGGATATGGAGACTTAGCAGCAAACATTGGCCCAACAAGTGAAAAACCCTTCACCAATACAATTTCTAATCAATCTTTTAACTACTCAAAGGAATCTGTGTTTAGACAGTTTAGAACATCTCCTGCCTCTCACAGTTGGGAGGCTCTGAACAATCACATGTGGCCGGAAAAACCTATTCAGGCAGGCTAGAGGATTTCCAAAGGAGTTTGTAGGTTGAAACACTCTCACACCCAGGAATTATTAACTGGAGCTGTAAGCTAACTCTTTTTTCAGAGAGAGGTAGTAGGGGATAGCCCCCTGTAAAGTCAGAGGTGTAGGTGAAAGCACAAAGCAGAGAGTAGGCAGACTCTGGTTTTGTGGGTAGATGCTCGAGAATTTCCAGGGGAACTCCTGAGGCTTGATCCCACCTTTGCGTATGCCGAGCCTCCTTCCTCATGACCTTTGCCATGGGCAGAGCTTCTGCTCCCAGCATCTCCCCTTTTTTATTTCTTAAAACAGCCAGATGCAGCTCAGTCGCGAGCTTCTGAGTGTTCTGCCAAAAATCCTGACAATACAAGGAAGAATGATTATGAGAAGATTAGACAGAATGTTTTTTCCAGAAATAAAGTTAGAAAAGGTGTGAAAAAGTCATTAGCTACTCCAGCGGTGGTAAAATCCAGTCGAGAGTGTTCCAGGGTCTGTATTTGATTATGAAGTTTCCCTAAGTCCAGGCCAATGTCAGAGCTGTTTCAAACACCTGAGATATGATTTTTGATTTTTTCCCATTCATAATCTGTCTCATTTACCTTTAAAGATGTCATGCATATCCACCGGTAATCAGTGTGGCAAGACAGCCATTTTCACTTTTAAAGCCTGTAACTCAGTCCCAATATGCATTATTGCCTCCTCCAAGGCATCTACCCTCATCTCCAACTTTCTATCTATAGCTTCCTGTGTTGCTAGAGTTAGAGAAACATTTTTAGACATGGTATCAACAAATTGGGCAGTATGCACTTGTTGAGTCAATGATATTGCTGCCACAGTAACAGAAGTAATTGCTGTTATTAAAGCTGCTATTTCCAGGATAAGCAAGCCCACAAACTGTTGCAATCACATTAAATCCTGTAGTTGTTGTAATACAGCAAGACCAAAATTATCATATCAATAAGTGGTTACATCATAAGATAAGGTGGACGTTGTAACACTACAAAGGAGCAAACATTATATTGAGGGTTTAAACAAGATGAGAGCATGCATTGTTCACAAGTCACTACATTGGGTCCACCAGTGAAAGTCATATGTACATTAAGTTTTCCAGCATCGTTGGTAAAGAGAAAAACATAAGGAGAGGGTAGACAAGCCAAAACAAAATAAGTAGAATTATTTTCTGGTTGGAGTTCGTGCTGCAGCAGCCTCCTCAGTCTCGCCGGGATCTCGATGTTTATCTTGCCTCCTCTTCTGGCGGGCTCCTCTTTTGTGATCGAAGCAATGAGGGAACTGGATGTCTGGGGGACTGCAACGTGGCGAATCAGCCTGTCCCAGATCTAAATTGGAGAATCTGCGTCCTGTGGAAAAATAAAAGCACATCCTCGACCACTAGTTAATGATGGGTCAGGACCCTTCCATTGTCCGGAGAGGATGTCCTTACATTTAACTAATGGTTTTGCATTCAATTGCTCCGTGCACCAATGGCGAAGCATTGCAGTAGTTCCGGCTGAATCAGTATTTAAAATATTTATTATGCAAGAGCATGTTTCAAGATTTGATGGGGAGAACTATACTTAAACTCCCCTTCTTTTAATTTTTGAATTTAGATTTTTAATGTTTGATGTACTCTTTCCACAATGGCTTGTCCCTGTGGATTATAAGGGATGTCTGTATTATGTTTAATTTGAAATTTTATACAAAATTCCTGAAAAGACTTAGAAGTGTAAGCAGGAGCATTGTCAGTTTTTAAAGCTTTTGGCCGGCCCAAATATGAAAAACAAGTAAAGAGATGTTGTATCACATCTTTAACTGCCTCTCCAGTATGAGCAGTTGCAATAATAACGTGATAAAAGGTATTTACAGTTACATGAACAAAGGACAGTTTTACAAATGAAGAGACATGAATTACATCCATTTGCCAGACTACGTTAGGTTTGAGACTGCGAGGATTAACTCCCATAGGTAGACTATTATAAACAGTGGGGCAGTGTAAGCAAGAACGCACAATCTCTCGAGCAGTCTCTCTGGGAATTTGGAATTGATATCTTAAGGCAGTAGCATTTTAATGATGAAGTAAGTGAGAGGCTCTGGCCTCATCAATCACAGTAGCCACTGTATTTCTGGTTAACAAGTCAGCCAAATCATTAAAGGCATTTAAAGGGCCAGGCAATCCAGAATGAGCCCAAATGTGTCCAATGAAAAATATTTTATTTCTTTTCCAAATTTGTTGCTGTAATTTAGTTAACAAATGAAATATGGTAGTTTTATTTTAATGCAAAACCACAGTTTCAATGTGTGGAAACAACCTGACAATATACTGAGAATCAGAATAAAGGTTAAATTCTTCATCTGCAAACAGCAAAAGCTTCTATGACTGCTGTTATTTCAGCTCTTTGAGCTGAAGTTTCCTGTGTTTCTAAAACTTTCTGATGACTTTTAGTAACTATGGAGGCTTTACCATTTGCTGACCCATCAGTAAAAGCTATCTGAGCATTTGGAATAGGAGACTGTTTGCATCTGATGGGAAAAATAACTGGATGTTTGGACATAAAATTCAGCAAAACATGGGAGGGTAAATGATGCAAAATTTGACCACAATAATTTTCTATGGCAATCTGCCAATCCTCAAAGATTAGAAGAGCATCAAGTTGTTCTTTATTATATGGAATTACAATTTCTGATGGCTCTTTACCAAATAATTCAATGCTCCACTTTTTTCCTTTAATATCAACGTACCTATCAGTCCTGGATAAGAAGCCGCTACTTTTTTTAATTTGAGCGGGAAAGTGGACGCACTCTAGGGGGCCGTTTTGCCATAAAACCAATTTTTTGTCTGGCTACCCCAATTACACCTATGGGGGTTTTATGGCAAAGGAATTGTCAAGCAATTGTCAATTTAATTTTTAAAATTTTTTAAATTTACATTTTAACAACATAAATTTAGGGATATGTTAATTTAGGTCTAATGTTTAGGTTTCTGTATAAATTTAAATAATAAATGTATAACCTCCTTATCTCATCTTGGTATACAGATATACCTAAATGCAAAATGTATTTATATATGTATTTATATATGTCAACAAGTATAAACTTATTGACATATAATATATATAAATCAATATACTTGAATTAATCTTTATAATTAATATATTAATTAATATATATTACAGCAATACAACACGTACACTGCTAATACCAACCAACACAAACCAATGTACTGCAAGAGCACATGTCACACATATATAATTATACAGTATATAGAACATATATCATCACAGCACATCAATCCATACCAATTAATATCAGCCACATACACATTATATTACTGCAATATATATTTAATTATACAGTATATATATAATATGCATATATAGTATACATATTAATTTATATACAAATTAATTAAGTGTAGATCTATAAATAGAATTAGGTATACCTTATTTATACCCATACCTAATTAGGCAAACTGTAATTAGGCAACTATATTTATATTATGTATTTATAACAATATATAAAGTATTGTTAATTGTACTGCCTGTTGATAACTAAGAAATTGAGAAAACCCTTCTCTGCGTATCTCCTATTTGAGACAGCACGTCCCTCCCCCATAGGGTAAAGGGGAGCATAGGAACTACATAGGGTTGGAAAGTTTCACAGGTATCCTCAAATTGCCAATCTAACATTTTTGAACTTTTAACTACTGTGGGGGCTTGAGGGCAAATGAAACAAAATTTGACCCCTGAAATCTATCAGGGCAACTTGCCAATCATCACTATTTTTAAAAGACTTGTAGTTGATCCTTACTGAATGGAATTATTATATTTGCTACTTCTTTTCTAAAAAGTTCCACACTTCTTTTTTCCTCCTTTTATAATTAATTATGCCACCAAGCTGGGATAAGATAAAACTATTTTTCTTGGGGTCACTGGTAGATGGAACCAATGGGCCTTTTTGTCACAAGCACCCTGTAGGTGTATGTTTTGTGGCAAGAATAATTTAATCTCATCTTTTGGTAATATTAATCCTAATTAACTGATCATTTAAAGTCTCATCTACTTTAACAAAAGCCGACTCTGTCTCATTAGTCAACTTTCTCTTAGAACTGGAATGAGGGTCGCTTTTTAAGCAATCAAACAAAGGCTTTAAATCTGCCGTAGTCAGTTTTAAATGTGGGTGTATCCAATTAATGTACTCTAATAATTTTTGGAAATCATTTAAAGTTAGTAAACAATCTCTCTGCAGCTTCAAAGGGGCATTATCAGTTTTCAAAACTTTTGGCAGGCCTAAATATGAGAAGCAAGTAAAGAGGTGTTCTACAACATCTTTATAAGCTTCTGCAGTTATCGTTTTGTAACCTAAATCTGGTCTATAGCTTTTTAGATGACAAGCAACCATCTAATCTTTGCTTGAATACTTCCAGCAATGGGGAACTCACTACTCTTCAAGGTTTTAAACTCTCCCTCACCTTTTCTCTACAGCATTTCCACCCCACATACCACTTTCTCTAATCCCACCAACTCATTTTCAGTAGTATGTGTTGGCCATGAGCTGGGCCAGTCTTTCCCAGCAATGTTAAGAGACGTCTGTTCCTGTGTCTAATAGCCCTGACATTTTCTTGAATTAAAAAAATTTTTAAAGGCCTAGAGGCTGTAATTTCCTGTACCCAAAAACCTAGATCACTAGATCCAAATCCTCTGGGGCTCCTAGCTTGAGAAGTCAAGGTTTTTCTTGTCTGATAGTAAGGTAAATGCAAAAGCTGTGTTACTCTTTGACCTTTATTAATTTGCACAGTTTTGGTAGGTGGCGAGATCAAAACTTTAATTTCTCCAATATAATCAGAATCTACTACACCATGCACCACCGAAATATTTTGAAAAGAAAGCGAGCTACGCCCTAGCACAAGTCCTACAATGCCCTCAGGCAGGGGACCAGCCACTCCCATTGGAATCGGAGCACCCAGCATGTCAGGGGTTAATACTGTTGCTAAATCCCCTTACCGTTCCAATTTTCTTTTAGCCTGGGTGAGACCCCCCTGAGGGGGTTTTCTCCAAGGAGCAGCTCTGCATATAGTGCAGTCTGTTTTAAAAGCTCCACTGCTCAAAAAACTTTTTATCTTCCTCAGACTTAGGCAACACTTTGAGAGGCTTTTGGGGCAAAGTGGGGAACTCCTGGGCCCTGGAAGGCGCAAACGGAGGTGGCAGCAATGGCCTTAAATCAGAAAGTGGTGGATAAGTTTTTTTTTTTTTTAAGGTTTGCGCAGAGGCGGAGGGAGCTTGCCAGGGAGCCTGGTCACAGCGTCTCTTACTGTCTCTCTCTCTCCCTCTTTTCCTGCCTTTCTCACTTTTCTCTCCCCCTTCCTTTTTCGCTACCCTTCTCTTTCCTTTGTTTCTTTCCCTTTACCCTCTAGCTCTCTTTTTCTTCCCTCCTCTCTCTCTTTCTCTCTGTATCTCTTTTTCTAACTTCCTTTCTTCCTTTCTCTATCTTGCTGCATTCCCGGATTCCTTCCTTCTCCGTTCCTCTCTCCTTTTCTCTTTAGCTCTTCCTCTATCTTTAGATCTTTCTCTATTTTCTTTCCTTTTTTCTTTTTCGCTTTTTTTTTTCTTTTTATTTCTCTCTCTCTCTCTTTTTTTTGGCTTTGGTGAGGCCCTCCTGAGGGGGTTTTTCTGCAAGGAGCAGGCTCTGTATATTGTGTATTCTTTAAAAGCTCCTTAGTTTAAATGAATTTTTTAAAATCTTTTTCAGCCTTAGGCAATGCTCTGGGAGGCTTTGGATGTAAACTGGGGAATTCCTAAGCCCTGGGAGGTGCAAGCAGAGGTGGGGTAGTCGCCTTAAATCAGAAATTGTTTAATACATTTTTTAAATGTTTTTTTAATTTTATTTTATTTTTAAACTTTACAATATTGTATTAGTTTTGCCAAACATCAAAATGAATCCGCCACAGGTATACCTGTGCTCCCCATCCTGAACCCTCCTCCCTCCTCCCTCCCCATACCCTCCCTCTGGGTCATCCCAGTGCACCAGCCCCAAGCATCCAGTATCGTGCATCAAACCTGGACTGGCGACTCATTTCATACATGATATTATACATGTTCCCAAATCCCCCCACCCTCTCCCTTTCCCTCTCCCTCTCCCACAGAGTCCATAAGACTGATCTATACATCAGTGTCTCTTTTGCTGTCTCGTACACAGGGTTATTGTTACCATCTTTCTAAATTCCATATATATGTGTTAGTATACTGTATTGGTGTTTTTCTTTCTGGCTTACTTCACTCTGTATAATAGGTTCCAGTTTCATCCACCTCATTAGAACTGATTCAAATGTATTCTTTTTAATTGCTGAGTAATACTCCATTGTGTATATGTACCACAGCTTTCTTATCCATTCATCTGCTGATGGGCATCTAGGTTGCTTCCATGTCCTGGCTATTATAAAGTGCTGCGATTTACATTGGGGTACACATGTCTCTTTCCCTTCTGGTTTCCTCAGTGTGTATGCCCAGCAGTGGGATTGCTGGATCATAAGGCAGTTCTATTTCCAGTTTTTTAAGGAATCTCCACACTGTTCTCCATAGTGGCTGTACTAGTTTGCATTCCCACCAACAGTGTAAGAGGGTTCCCTTTTCTCCACACCCTCTCCAGCACTTATTGCTTGTAGACTTTTGGATTGCAGCCATTCTGACTGGCGTAAAATGGTATCTCATAGTGGTTTTGATTTGCATACCTCTGATAATGAGTGATGTTGAGCATCTTTTCATGTGTTTGTTAGCCATCTGTATGTCTTCTTTGGAGAAATGTCTATTCAGTTCTTTGGCCCATTTTTTGATTGGGTCATTTATTTTTCTGGAGTTGAGCTGTAGGGGTTGCTTGTATATTTTTGAGATTAGTTGTTTGTCAGTTGCTTCATTTGCTATTATTTTCTCCCATTCTGAAGGCTGCCTTCTCACCTTGCTAATAGTTTCCTTTGTTGTGCACAAGCTTTTAAGTTTAATTAGGTCCCATTTGTTTATTTTTGCTTTTATTTCCAATATTCTGGGAGGTGGGTCATAGAGGATCCTGCTGTGATGTATGTTGGAGAGTGTTTTGCCTATGTTCTCCTCTAGGAATTTTATAGTTTCTGGTCTTACATTGAGATCTTTAATCCATTTTGAGTTTATTTTTGTGTATGGTGTTAGAAAGTGAAATTCAACATCCATTTATGATAAAAACTCTCCAGAAAGCAGGAATAGAAGGAACATACCTCAACATAATAAAAGCTATATATGACAAACCCAGAGCAAACATTATCCTCAATGGTGAAAAATTGAAAGCATTTCCTCTAACGTCAGGAACAAGACAAGGGTGCCCACTTTCACCTTTACTATTCAACATAGTTTTGGAAGTTTTGGCCACAGCAATCAGAGCAGAAAAAGAAATAAAAGGAATCCAAATTGGAAAAGAAGAAGTAAAACTCTCAACTATTTGCAGATGACATGATCCTCTACATAGAAAACCCTAAAGACTTCACCAGAAAATTACTAGAACTAATCAATGATTATAGTAAAGTTGCAGGATATAAAATCAACACACAGAAATCCCTTGCATTCCTATACACTAACAATGAGAAAACAGAAAGAGAAATTAAGGAAACAATTCCATTCACCATTGCAACAGAAAGAATAAAATACTTAGGAATATATCTACCTAAAGAAACTAAAGACCTATATATAGAAAACTATAAAATACTGGTGAAAGAAATCAAAGAGGACACTAATAGATGGAGAAATATACCATGTTCGTGGATTGGAAGAATCAATATAGTGAAAATGAGTATACTATCCAAAGCAATTTATAGATTCAATGCAATCCCCATCAAGCTACCAACGTATTCTTCACAGAGCTAGAACAAATAATTTCACAATTTATATGGAAATACAAAAAACCTCGAATAGCCAAAGCTATCTTGAGAAAGAAGGGTCCTGGAGGAATCAACCTACCTGACTTCAGGCTCTATTACAGAGCCACAGTTATCAAGACAGTATGGTACTGGCACAAAGACAGAAATATAGATCAATGGAACAAAATAGAAAGCCCAGAGATAAATCCACACACATATGGACAACTTATTTTTGACAAAGGAGGCAAGAATATACAATGGATTAAAGACAATCTCTTTAACAAGTGGTGCTGGGAAAACTGGTCAACCACTTGTAAAACAATGTTGGATAAAATTTTAAAGGCTTGTGTAGAGGTGGAGGGGGCTCGCCCTCGCCAGGGCACCCAGCCGCAGCGTCCTGTAAGCCCTCTCCTTCCTCAGGAAGTAGAGCACAGTCTCCCTCCTTTTCTTTGTCAATGGCAGAAAATATGATCTGTGGAGAAGGTGGAGACCCATTACCATCCACCGCTATAGCCTCTCCCATAGGCTATCCAACAGCCTCATGACGGGGGTCCAGAACATTTTTAATAATACACTCCAGTGTTCTTTCCTGGAGAATCCCGGGGAAGGGGGAGCCTGGTGGGGTGCCATCTATGGAGTCGCACAGAGCTGGACATGACTGAAGCGACTTAGCAGCAGCAGCACTAGCATACAACACAAGAGGTTCCTCGAGATACCCATCACAATTCAAGAGGAACCCCAAGGTTCCTGCCACAACTCTAGAATAGCCCCGTGTTCCCCACTTCATCTCAAGATATGTATGGGTTGACTCCCCTGCTTCAACTCGAGAGGAATCCCGACTTTCCCCTCGCACCTTAATATGAGGCCTGTCCCACCTATTGTAACTTGAGAGGTACCCCGCAGTTCCCGCCGAAAGATGAAAGGACACCGAGTTCCCCCTCAACTCGAGATAAGGCCTGATTCCCGTGCACTGACTTGAATGGAACACAAGTATCCCCTCACAACACGAACGGAGGTTTGACTCCCCTGTTACACCTCTAGAAAAGGCCCAAGTTCCCTGCCTCAACTCGACAGGAGAATTGACACCCCTTTTTAAACTCGAGAGGAAAGTGGAGTTCCATATCTCAAAATGAGACGAGGCCTAACTCCCCTGTTAAAACTCTATTAGTTCAGTTTAGTTCAGTCGCTCAGTCGTGTCCGACTCTTCGCGACCCCATGAATCACAGCATGCCAGGCCTCCCTGTCCATCACCAACTCCCGGAGTTCACTCAGACTCATGTCCACCGAGTCAGTGATCCCATCCAGCCATCTCATCCTCTGTCGTCCCCTTCTCCTCCTGCCCCCAATCCCTCCCAGCATCAGAGTCTTTTCCAATGAGTCAACTTTTTGCATGAGGTGGCCAAAGTACTGGAGTTTCAGCTTTAGCATCATTCCTTCTAAAGAAATCCCAGGGCTGATCTCCTTCAGAATGGACTGGTTGGATGTCCTTGCAGTCAAAGGGACTCTCAAGAGTCTTCTGCAACACCACAGTTCAATACCATGCCCTTACCTGCTTTCTTACACCATCTCACGACCTCATACACCCCCATATACTCTCGCATGTCCTTGCATGCCCTCTCATGCTATTCATGCCCTCACACATTCTTGCACACTCTCACACATCTGTGCATGCTCTCACATGCCTTTGCATGCCCTCATTGCCCTTGCATGCATTCACATGGCCACACATGCCCTTCCATGTTCTCACATGCTCTCACAAGTCCTCACACTCTTTCCCAACCTCGTGCACCCTTGCACATCCTTCTATGCTCTCACACATCCTCACACATCTTTGAATCTCCTTGGCTGTCCTTGCACACCATCACACACTCTCGCACATCCTCACATGCTCTTGCACACCCTTTCACACTATTACACTCTCTCCCACTACCTCACTCACTGTTACACTCCTCCCACAACTTTTCAGTCTTACACCTCCTCCCTCACCCTTACACTCCCTCACACACTGTCACTCACTCTTACACTTCCTCTCACACCCTTGCACATTCTTACACTCCATTGAATACCCTCACACACTCTTATATTCCATTGCACACGCTCACACACTTACACTGCCTTGCTCACTCTTACACTCCTTGGACACCCTCACACATTCTTATACCTCCTCCCATGTTCTTATAATCCCTGAAACGACCACTAGTTCCAAGTGACTCCAAATTTACTATGCACCTGGGATCTCTCTTAAACTCCCTGGAACACCCTCTCACACTCTTACATTCCATCTCACACCCTAGCACACTATTACACTCTCTCACACACCCTCACACACTCTTATAATCCCTTGCAGACCCTCACAAACTCTTACACTCCTTCATATGCTCTTCCATTTCCTTGCACACCATTCCACACTCTTACACTCTCTAACATGCTACTACAATGCCTCGCACCCTCCTACACTCCTTTGCATGCGCACACACACACACACACACTTACACTCCCTCACTCATCTTCGCACACTGTTATACTTCTTTGCATGCTCTGAGATTTCCTCACCCACCCTTACACACCCTTACACTCCATAGCATACCCTTGCACACTCTTACACTACCTTGCATGCTGTTACAATCCCTTGCACATCATCGCACACTCTTACTCTCTTGCATACTATTACACTCACTTGCACACTCTCACACGCTCTTACACACTTTCCCACAACCTTGCACAATCTTACACTCCCTATCATGCTCTTATACTCCCTTGCACAACCTTAAATGCACTTAAACTTCCTTGCAAGGATTTACATTCCCTTGCACACACTCACACACCCTAACTCCATAGCACACCTTGACACTCTACACTACATGCTTACATCCCTTGATACCATCAACCTCTACATCTCTTTCATACATTACACCCTCTTGCACACTCTCTACAGTCTTACAGTCCCTCAACGCTGTTACACATTCCACAACTGTGCATTCTTACCTCAATCAACCTATACTCCTTGCAAACCTTAAATGACTTAACTCTCTTTCAAGGATTACATCTTGCACACTCACCACCTTAAACTCTGCACACCCTGCACACTCTACATCTGCATGCTACATCGTCCCACTCTTACACCTCTTTATACACCCTGCTCCTCTAACAGCTTACTCCTCACCGCTCTACACACTTCCCACAACCTTGTACATTCTTACACTCACTAACATGCT
The DNA here is from genome assembly GCF_002263795.3 of Bos taurus. NCBI lineage: Eukaryota > Metazoa > Chordata > Mammalia > Artiodactyla > Bovidae > Bos > Bos taurus. The sequence goes on along the minus strand of NW_020190851.1, from coordinate 35,713 downwards.
CTATACTCCCTTGCACAACCTCTAAATGCAATAAACTCCTGTGCAAAAGGATATTACAATCCTTGCACACCCTTGCTACCCTTACACTCCATCAGACACCTCAACACACTTCCTTACACCAACCCTGATGCATCTTTACACTCTGTGGCACTACCTGACAAACTTATACTTCTTCACACACCCTTCCATACTCTTACACTGCCTCTCATACTCTTATCTCCTGCACACCCTTGCACACTTTTACATTCCATTGCAATCCTCACACACTCTTACACTCCCTTACACACCCTTGAACACTCGTATACACACTCACACATCATTGCACACTATTACATTCCCTCACATGCTCTGAGTCTCCCTCGCACATCTTCACACACTCTTTCACTCCATCATACACAGTCTCACACTTTAATCTCACTCTTACACTCCCCTGAACATTCTTGAACACTCTTACACTCTCTTGCACACTCTTACAATCCCTCACATGCCCTCATGCAGTCTTATTCTCCCTCACATACTCTTAAATACTCTTACACTCCCTTGCACACTCTTACATTCCATCTCACACCCTCACACATTTACACTCCCTCCCAAACATACATCTATGGTCACCTGTACATTGTCTCAGGGTCAGACCATATACATTTTGTCACAAATTCACAGTTAACATGATTACCCCACCTACCAGACCGTGTACCTGGAGTCACATTTCCAGTTTCCAGGGTAATCCTCACATCCAGACCTTACACATTGTGTCACTTGTCCACAGTCTCCGAGGTAAACCCCTCCCAGACCCTACACCTGCAGTCACATGTCCACAGTCTCCACGGTGACCTCACATCACCTACCCTGTACCTGGAGTTGTGGTGACTCTCCTTCCACACCCTTTACCTGGGCTCACATGTCCATAGTCACTAGGATGACTCCCTTTCCAAACACTGTACCTGGGGTCACATGTACACAGTCTCCAAGGCGACCCCCTCTCCCAGACCCTGTCTATTTATTTTCTATTTGCTAAACTCTCACCCTTTAACAGTCCTTAATGGTGGTGGTTTAGTCACTAAGTCGTGTCCAACTCTTGTGACCCCATGAACTGTAGCCAGCGAGGTTCCTCTATCCATGGGATTCTCCAGGCAAGAATACTGGAGTGGGTTGCCATTTCCTTCTCCAGGAAATCTTCTCAGCCCAGCAATCAAACCTGGGTCTCCTGCATTGCAGGTAGATTCTTTACTGACTGAGCTATAGGGGAAGCTTTTGAGCTATGAGGGAATGCCCAGACCCTGTGCCTGGGGTCACACTTTGACAATATCCAGGGTGTCCCTCCTGCCCATAACCTGCACCTCGTGACATATGTCCAGTCAACAGGGTGACCCCTCTCCCAAATCCTGCACTTGGGGTCACATGTCCACAGTCTAGGGTGACACTCTCCCAGAAACTGTACCTGGGGTCACATGTCCAGTCTCCAGGGTGACCCCCTTCCAAGACCCTGCACGTGTCCACAGTCTCCACAGTGACCCAGTTTCCAAACAATGTACCTGGGATCCTATGTTCACAATCTCCAGGGTGACTCTGGACCAGGGTCACATGTCTACAGTCTAAAGTGTGACCCCACCTCCTATACCCTATATATGGAGTCACACATCCACAATCTCCAAGATGACACCTCCCCAGACCATGCACCTGGAATCACACATCCAGTCTTCAGGGTTAGCCCTCTCCCCAGACCCTACAATTTGGGTCAAACGTCCACATTACCCATGCTGACATCACTTCCCAGATGCTGTACCTGGGGTCACATGTCCACAGTCTCCAGGGTGTCCCTGCCTCCAAGTTCCAATACCTGGGGTCACACGCCCACAGTGTTCATTTTGACCTCCTCCCAGACCCTGCACCAAGGGTAAGATATCCACAGTCTCTACAGAGGCCCCTCTTCCAGACCCTACATGTGGGATCAGATGTCCACAGTTCATAGGGTGACCCCATCACTCAGACCTGCTGTCACATGTCCACAGTCCCCAGGGTGAAAGTGCCCCCCAGAATCTGTACCTGAAGTCAAAGGTGCACCCTCTCCATGATGACAAACATCCCAGACACTGAAACTGGGTCACACATGCACAGTCTCGAGGGTGACTGCAGCCCACATCCAAGCACCTGGTGTACATATTCAGAGTCTCCATGCTGACACCCCTCTTCAGATACTATACCAGGTGTCACATGGTCACCGTTTTCCTGGTGAACACCTTTGCAGACCCTGTACATGGGATCACATGTTCACATTCTGCAGGGTGAATGTCCTCCAAAACCCTGAACCTGGGGTCCACAGTTTCCAAAGCAAACCCACCTCAAGACCCTGCACCGGGGTCGCATGTCCAGTCTCAAGGGTGACCTCACCTCCCAGACCCTTGTCCTGGGTTCACACATCCACAGGCTCCATTTTGACTGCTTTGAAGTACCTGCACCTGGGGTCACATGTCAAAATTCTTGTTGACACTACTCACACCCACACTTGGGTTCACATGTCCACAGTATCCAGGGTGACTACAACTTACCAGGTTCACAAGTCGATATTCATCTGGGTGACACCCTCCCAGAACCTGTATGTGTAGTCACACATCCACAGTCTCCTTGGTGTGACCCCTCCCCAGACCTGAGACCTTGGGTCACATGTCCACTGGCCCCAGGGTAACCCCACTTCCCAGACCCTGTACCTGGGGTCGCATGTCTAGAGTCTAAAGGGTGACCCACATCCCAGACCCTGCACCTGGGATCACACATAAACAGTCTCCAAGATAAGACCTCCTCCAGACTATGTACCTGGTGTCACATGACCACAGTGGCCAGTGTGACATCTCCCAGAGCCTGCACCTAAGGTCCCATATCCACAAGATCCAGGGTGACCCCCCTCCCACACCCTGGACCAGGGTCATATTTCTACAGTCTGAAGTGTGACTCCACCTCCCAGAAACTACACGTGGGGTCACACATAAACAGTATCCAGGGTAACCCCCTCTTGATCCTGTACCTGGGGTCAAATTTCTGTAGTATCCAGGGTGAATCCCTCCCAGACCACATACATGGGATCACATGTCCACAGTCTCTAGTATGAGCCAACATCCAGACTCTGTACCTGAGGTCTCATGACCACAATGTCCTGTGACACCACCTCCCAGTCCCTGCACTTAGGGTAACATGTCCAGAGTCCCCAGGGTAACACCCTCCCAGACCATTCACCTGATGTATTATGTCCACAATCCCCAGAGTGACCCCACGTCCCAGATCCTGCATCTGGGATCACACATCCACAGTATGCAGGGAGAGCAACCCCCAGACCCTGCATTTTGGGTCACACATTCATAGTCCTCAGGATGACCCCACCACCTAGACCCAGTAACCAGAAACACTTGCACACAATCTGCATGGTAACCCCACCTCCCAGACCCTATCCCTGGAATTTCACGTCCATAGTCTCCATGATGAACCCCTCTCAGATCATGCACCTGGGATCACACACCCACAGTTTCCAGGGTGACCCCCTTTCTCCCCTGCATCGGGGGTTATATGACCACAGTCTCCACGTTCACACCCCACATCAGATCCTTTACCTGGTATCACATGGCCACAGTTTCCCTGATGAACCCCTTCATAGACCCTATTCATAGGGTCACATGTTCATAGTCTCCAGGGTGAACACTCTCCCAGACCCTGCACCAGGGTTCACATATCCACAGTCTCCACAGTGACCCCACCTCCAAGACACTTCACCTGGTTTTACACATCCACAGGCTCCAGGGTCAGCCTCTATCCCAGACACTGCATTTTGGGTTACCTGTCCACTTTCTCAAGGGAGAAATCACCTAACAGAACCTTCACCTGGGGTCACATGTCCAGTCTCCACAGACAGCCCTCTCTCCAGACCCTGCACATGGTGTTAGATGACCACAGTCCAGGGTAACCCTTACTCCCAGACCTTTCACCTAGGGTCACACATCCACAGGCTAAAGGTTCACCCCTTTGAAATACAAGCCCCTGGGGTCAAATGTCCACAGTCTCCTTGGTGACACCTCGCCCAGACCCTGTACCTGGGGTCACATTTCCAATTTCCAGGGTAACTGCCTCTGCCAGACCCTACACCTGGGGTCACATATCCACATTATCCATGATGACCCCACCTCACCAGAACTTTTATCTCTGGTCATATGTACATAGTCTCCATGGTGACCACCACTCCCAGACTTTGAACCTCTGGTCACATTTCCAGGGTGACACGACTCCCCCCCCCCAACCCATACCTTTGGATACAGTCCACAGATTTCAGGGTGACACTACCACATTAGTCCAAGCACCTGGGATGACACGGCCACAGTTTCCATTGTAAGCTCCCTTCCCAGACCATATGCTGTTGTTATATGTCTACAGTTTCCAGGGTGACACTGTCCCAGATCCTGTATCTGAGATCACATGTCTTCAGTTCTCAGGGTGACGTCTCCCAGGCACTGTATTTGGGGTCACATATCTAGTCTCTCCCGTGTGCATTATCTCAGACCCAGTACCTGGTGACACATGTCCATATTCTCCGGGGTGCTGTCATTTCCCAGATCTTGTACCTGGGTCACATGTCCACAGTCTCAAATGTGAACCATCAACCAGACCCTGTACCTGGGGTAAAATATTTGCCATTTCCAGAGGACACCCTTCATACCCTGTACCTGAGGTCACAGTTACAAAATATCCAGGATGACATCCCCGCCCAGATCCTGAACCTGGTGTCATGCGTGCACAGACTCCAGTGTGACCACACTCCCAGACCCTGTTCAGTTCAGTTCAGTCACTCAGTCGTGTCTGACTTTCTGCAACCCCATGAATCGAAGCAGACCAGGCCTCCCTGTCCATCACCAACTCCCGGAGTTCACTCAGACTCAAGCCTGTCGAGTCAGTGATGCCATCCAGCCATCTCATCCTCTGTCGTCCCCTTCTCTTCCTGCCCCAATCCCTCCCAGCATCAGAGTCTTTTCCAATGAGTCAACTCTTCACATGAGGTGGCCAAAGTGCTGGAGTTTCAGCTTTAGCGTCATTCCTTCCAAAGAAATCACAGGGCTGATCTACTTCAGAGTGGACTGGTTGGATCTCCTTCCAGTCCAAGGGACTAGCAAGAGTCTTCTCCAACACCACAGTTCAAAAGCATCAATTCTTCAGCATTCAGCCTTCTTCATAGTCTAACTCTCACATCCATACATGACCACAGGAAAAACCATAGCCTTGACTAAACGGACATTTGTTGGCAAAGTAATGTCTCTGCTTTTGAATATGCTATCTAGGTTGGTCATAACTTTCCTTCCAAGGAGTAAGCGTCTTTTAATTTGATGGCTGCAGTCACCATCTGCAGTGAGTTTGGAGCCGAAAAAAATACAGTCTGACACTGTTTCCACTGTTTCCCCATCTATTTCCCATGAAGTGATGGGACCGGATGCCATGATCTTCATTTTCTGCATGTTGAGCTTTAAGCCAACTTTTTCACTCTCCTCTTTCACTTTCATCAAGAGGCTTTTTAGTTCCTCTTCACTTTCTGCCATAAGGGTGGTGTCATCTGCATATCTGAGGTTATTGATATTTCTCCCGGCAAACTTGATTCCAGCTTTTGCTTCTTCCAGCCCAGCGTTTCTCATGATGTACTCTGCATATAAGTTAAATAAGCAGGGTGACAATATACAGCCTTGACGTACTCCTTTTCCTATATGGAACCAGTCTGTTTTTCCATGTCCAGTTCTAACTGTTGCTTCCTGAACTGAATACAGATTTCTCAGGAGGCAGGTCAGGTGGTCTGATATTCCCATCTCTTTCACAATTTCCCACAGTTTATTGTGATCCACACAGTCAAAGGCTTTGACATAGTCAATAAAGCAGAAATGGATGTTTTTCTGGAACTCTTGCTTTTCCAGGATCCAGCGGATGTTGGCATTTTGATCTCTGGTTCCTCTGCCTTTTCTAAAACCAGCTTGAACATCAGGAAGTTCATGGTTCACATATTGCTGAAGCCTGGCTTGGAGAATTTAGAGCATTACTTTACTGGCATGTGACATGAGTGCAATTGTGCGGTAGTTTGAGCATTCTTTGGCATTGCCTTTCTTTGGGATAGGAATGAAAACTGACCTTTTCCAGTCCTGTGGCCACTTCTGAGTTTTCCAAATTTGCTGGCATACTGAGTGCAGCACTTTCACAGCATCATCTTTCAGGATTTGAAATAGCTCAACTGAAATTCCATCACCTCCACTAGCTTTGTTCGTAGTGATGCTTTCTAAGGCACATTTGACTTCACATTCCAGGATGTCTGGCTCTAGGTCAGTGATCACACCATCATGATTATCTGGGTCGTGAAGATCTTTTTTGTATAGTTTTTCTGTGTATTCTTGCCACCTCTTCTTGATATCTTCTGCTTCTGTTAGGTCCATATCATCTCTGTCCTTTATCGAGCCCATTTTTGCATGAAATATTCCCTTGGTATCTCTAATTTTCTTGACGAGATCTCTAGTCTTTTTCATTCTGTTGTTTTCCTCTATTTCTTTGCATTGATCGCTGAGGAAGGCTTTCTTATCTCTTCTTGCTATTCTTTGGAACTCTGCATTCAGATGCTTATATCTTTCCTTTTCTCCTTTGCTTTTCGCTTCTCTTCTTTTCACAGCTATTTGTAAGGCCTCCCCAGACAGCCATTTTGCTTTTTTGCATTTCTTTTCCATGGGGATGGTCTTGATCCCTGTCTCCTGTACAATATCACGAACCTCTGCCCATAGTTCATCAGGTACTCTATCTATCAGGTCTAGGCCCTTAAATCTATTTCTCACTTCCACTGTATAATCATAAGGGATTTGATTTAGGTCATACCTGAATGGTCTAGTGGTTTTCCCCACTTTCTTCAATTTAAGTCTGAATTTGGTAATAAGGAGTTCATGATCTGAGCCACAGTCAGCTCCTGGTCTTGTTTTTGTTGACTGTATAGAGCTTCTCCATCTTTGGCTGCAAAGAATATAATCAATCTGATTTCAGTGTTGACCATCTGGTGATGTCCATGTGTAGAATCTTCTCTTGTGTTGTTGGAAGAGGGTGTTTGCTATGACCAGTGCATTTTCTTAGCAAAACTCTATTAGTCTTTGCCCTGCTTCATTCCATATTCCAAGGCCAAATTTTCCTGTTACTTCAGGTGTTTCTTGACTTCCTACTCAATATGCCAGCAAATTTGGAAAACTCAGCAGTGGCCACAGGACTAGAAAAGATCGGTTTTCATTCCAATCCCAAAGAAAAGCAATGCCAAAGAATGCTCAAACTACCGCACAATAGCTCTCATCTCACATGCCGGTAAAGTAATGCTCTAAATTCTCCAAGCCAGGCTTCAGCAATATGTGAACCATGAACTTCCTGATGTTCAAGCTGGTTTTAGAAAAGGCAGAGGAATCAGAGATCAAAATGCCAACATCCGCTGGATCATGGAAAAAGCAATGGAGTTCCAGAGAAACATCTATTTCTGCTTTATTGACTATGTCAAAGCCTTTGACTGTGTGGATCACAATAAACTATGGGAAATTATGAAAGAGATAGGAATACCAGACCACCTGATCTGCCTCTTAAGAAATCTGTATTCAGTTCAGGAAGCAACAGTTAGAACTGGACATGGTAAAACACACTGGTTCCAAAAAGGAAAAGGAGTACATCAAGGCTATATATTGTCACCCTGCTTATTTAACTTATATGCAGAGTACATCATGAGAAACGCTGTAATGGAATACACACAAGCTGGAATCAAGATTGCAGGGAGAAATATCAACAACCTCAGATATGCAGATGACACCACCCTTATGGCAGAAAGTGAAGAGGAACTAAAAAGCCTCTTGATGAAAGTGAAAGTGGAGAGTGAAAAAGTTGGTTTAAAGCTCAACATGCAGAAAATGAAGATCATGGCATCCGGTCCCATCACTTCATGGGAAATAGATGGGGAAACAGTGGAAACAGTGTCAGACTGTATTTTTTTCGGCTCCAAACTCACTGCAGATGGTGACTGCAGCCATCAAATTAAAAGACGCTTACTCCTTGGAAGGAAAGTTATGACCAACCTAGATAGCATATTCAAAAGCAGAGACATTACTTTGCCAACAAATGTCCATTTAGTCAAGGCTATGGTTTTTCCCGTGGTCATGTATGGATGTGAGAGTTAGACTATGAAGAAGGCTGAGTGCTGAAGAATTGATGCTTTTGAACTGTGGTGTTGGAGAAGACTCTTGCTAGTCCCTTGGACTGGAAGGAGATCCAACCAGTCCACTCTGAAGGTGAACAGCCCTGTGATTTCTTTGGAAGGAATGACGCTAAAGCTGAAACTCCAGTACTTTGGCCACCTCATGCGAAGAGTTGACTCATTGGAAAAGACTCTGATATTGGGAGGGATTGGGGGCAGGAGGAGAAGAGGACAACAGAGGACGAGATGGCTGGATGGCATCACTGACTAGATGGATGTGAGTCTGAGTGAACTCCTGGAGTTGGTGATGGACAGGGAGGCCCGGCGTGCTGCAATTTATGGGGTTGCAAAGAGTCGGACACGACTGAATGACTGAACTAACTAACTAACTAAGATGCATTTGAAGAGTTGAGAGGCTTTAAGAATAAATGATTCAAGGCTAAAATGATCCCCATATATAACTCAAATTGACATGAATAAAAATAAAATTGTATCAACAAATATAACAAAAAGCTATGACAAGCTACTGAAGACAAAGTACGATATATCAGGAAGGGGAGCACATGTATACCTGTGATGGATTCATTTTGATATTTGGCAAAACCAATACAATTATGTAAAGTTTAAAAATAAAATAAAATTAAAAAAAAAACAAAAAACAAAAACAAAGTACGATACATAAAATACAGCCTCTGGGAAACCTGGAATTGACTAACAAGATAATCCAGGTAACTGAAGCTTCATTTCAAAATATTCATTTCAGGTTTGAGCATTGCATTTATCTGCTTCATCATAATACTGAAATGTGGTAACATAAAGATTAAAATTATTACCTTAATAAAGAGTAAATTACTAGTACCTGTCTATGTTAACAATTTAGAACTAAATCTCTTAACATTTCATAAATGACACGATGTCCCTACACAAAGTAAAAGATTTCTTTGGTCTAATTTTTATTTGCTGGATACAAAGTATGCTTTTAAGCTGGTTTAGAGACCATAGATTTACAGCCTGTGTATTTTTTATATTGAACTAGATTCAACATTTAGCCAGAATCAAGAATCACTTTGAACTTTCTTTCAGAAAGTCTGAGAATTATTTCTCCTTCTGGATACTCACTTCTCCTGCTTTCTCATTTTCGTACCAATACATTCTCTCTTTTAAATGATTCCATTTCTTGGTTAACTCCTTGTTTCTTTTCTCCAGCATCAGACCTTGTTTCTCATATTTGGCCTGAAGTTTTCTCACGATCTGCTGAAACTGGTCTTGGATGCTAATGACCGTCTTCTCTTTACTGTCGGCTCCCAGTTGCTGTGGAGCAATATGTTTTCACTCTGGAGTTGAGATAATCTCTCCTCTAAGGATTCCTGATTTCCAAGGTATGTATTCACTTTGCCTTGTTCATTCTGATACATGTGTTCAATTTCCTGCTTTTGAAACTCTGATTGGCTTAGATCCCTCTGGACACGTTCTAACATCAAAGTCTTTTCTCTAAGATCATCTCTCGTGTGATGCAGCTTGATTTTCAGCTTTTTGAAGATACTTTCCACTGTAGATAGTTGCTGGGAAAGTGTCTCCTTGTTATCTTTTAGATTAGCCACATCATACTTCATTTTGTCCCGCGAGCATAACCACTCGTCTCTTGCTCTCTGGAAGGCAAGTTCCAGGTCTCTTTTTGATGTCTGACCTTGATCATGTAAGGCAACAGCCAGTCTAGAACGGTAGGATTTCACTTCTGTTTCCAGTCTTTGTTTACTTTCTTTTTTGTTCTCCAGCTTAGAGTTTAGCAGCACATTCTCAGCTGTCAGAGCATTAAGCTGGCCTGTATAGTGGGATATAGTCTTTGTTAATGTTTCCTCATTCAGTCTTATTGCCTTTTGAAGATCATCATTCTTTACTTTGAGAATTTCAATGTCCTCAAAATAGTTCTCTTCCTTTTCCTGGTGCTGATTTTTCAGTGCATCTATCTCCAGTCTTAGCATGGCAATTTCCTCCTGCAGCATGTGCTTTTTGTGCAACAGGTCTTTTGTTTGTTCACACTATCATAAACCTAAGTGAAACAAAGTAGATTTTTAGCTATTACTCAGTAAAGTGACATTCCATGATTTCTATGAAAGTGAAAGACTAACTTGTATGTTTATACAATGAAAAGACTGCACCAAGTGTGTCTCCAACAGGAAAAAATAAGGTTCAATTCAATTCTCAGACTTTATACAAGCAGAAATTCCAAAAGGTTCAATAATTTAATGGAAGGCAGTGAGTCCATGAAAGTAAAATAAAAATAAAAAAAAATCCCAAGAGACTTTTCAAGAAGCTCAGAACTGGAAAGGCTTCCCTCTGAACTACAATAAACCCAGAAGGCTTAAAATAAAAGATTCATAGATCTGACTACACTTAAAAATTGCATCTGATGTGGAATATTTATATAATGGAAAACTAGTAAGGCATAAAAAAGAATGAAATAATGCTATTTGCAGCAACAGGGATGGACTCAGATATTATCACCCTAAGTGATGTAAGTCAGACAAAGACAAGTATTATATCATACTGCTTATATGTAGAATCTAAAATGAACTTATTCACACAACAGAAAGAGACTCACAGACACAGAAAACAAACTTATGGTGACCACAGGGGAAAGCAGGGTAGGGGAAGGGATAAACTAGGATGTTGGGATTAACATATACACACTAGTAGATATAAAATAACCAACAGAGATATACTGTACAACATAAGGAACTACACTAAATATTCTGCAAGAATCTGAAACGGAATATGTGTGTACATGTGAGCATGTGTGTGAGTGAGTGTGTATGTGTATTAGTCACTCAGTCATGTCCAACTCTTTGGGACCCCATAGACTATAGCCTGCCAGGCTCCTCTGTCCATGGAATTTCCCAGGCAAGAATACTGGAATGGGTAGCCATTTCCTTCTCCAGGCTGCTGCTGCTACTGCTGCTAAGTCGCTTCAGTCGTGTCTGACTCTGTACGACCCCATAGACTTCAGCCCACCAGGCTCCCCCATCCCTGGGATTCTCCAGGTAAGAACACTGGAGTGGGTTGCCATTTCCTTCTCCAATACATGAAAGTGAAAAGTGAAAGTGAAGTTGCTCGGTTGTGTCTGACTCTTAGGGACCCCATGGACTGCAGCCTACCAGGCTCCTCTGCCCATGCGATTTTCCAGGCAAGAGTACTGGAGTGGGGTGCCATTGCCTTCTCCACCTTCTCCAGGGGATTTTCCCAACCCAAGGACTGAACCCAGGTCTCCTGCATTGCAGGCAGATTCTTTATACTCTGAACCAGCAGGGAAGCTCCATTTATATAATATACACACACATATACATATATATCTGAATCACTGTGCTGTATACCTGAAACTAACAGAATATTGTTAGTCAACTATAATTCAATAAACAACACCACTTGCTAGGTTTATAAACACTGCATTTGATACCTCCTATACATCTACTTCACAGTAAGAGCCTTAACTCTGTATAAATAGACTAAATTTTATACAAAAGTTTTTCCTTGAGAATATGCTATCTTCTAACATTTTAATAGGCAATTACAAAAGTTACACCCATTGACAACTGTACTAGACACTTCTACAAACATTAATTAACTCATTAGCTGTAATTATTCTGGAAAGGCAAAAGTTTAAAATATGAGTAAGCTACAGCCTTTTCGCCAGGTCTTTGGACTCTACTACTCGCTAAGAGTCAGACACGACTGAGCAACTTCACTTTCCCTTTTCACTTTCATGCACTGGAGAAGGAAATGGCAACCCACTCCAGTGTTCTTGCCTGGAGAATACCAGGGACGGGGCTGGTGGGCTGCCATCTCTGGGGTCACACAGAGTCGGACATGATTGAAGCGACTTAGCAGCAGCAGCAGCAGCAGTCTTCTTACATCATACCACATGTCTCTAGTACAAACATATCAATACAAAATAAGCTTCCTATTTCATTCATGGTACATACACTAATGGTAAATAAGCTAAAATTTAGAAAGCTCTTAGAAAACTATGAGATTATTTGCTGCTGTAATAACTTTCATTATCTCTCCATGTTTAAAATAGTAAGATGGGGAAAATACAATGGAAAACACTTATAACTATCACTAAATATATATTATGCCATATCTATCACTGTTCTCAAAATTTCCTTGTACTGAAATAGGACACTCACAGAGCAGAGTGCTCATTTTCTCACAAGTAGAAAAATCACATCCAAAATGTGGTCTCTGAACTGCCTATAGTTTCTTCCTTATCATTAGGGGAAGTGATAAACTAACCTAACAATCAATCGAGGAAGTGAAATCATTACCAAAACCCAGAATATCTTTAATTGGTAGCAAGAGTTCCCCCCCACCGCTTGGTGTGGGAGAGGCACTTTTATAAGTTTATTCTAAAGAAACAACTTTTTAAAGTGTTCAAAAGTGTTTTTACAACTGATGTCACAGTTTTTACAAAATGAAAAACAGTAAATGATGTGAAAAGGTCGTTGACAGGGTATTGGTTAAAGAAATGACAGTGGAGCCAAGAATGGACTCTGATTCAGACACTGAAGGTGACTACATGCATGGAGTGATGGACACATTCACTCCAAAGCAGAAGGACTTGGTCAGGTAGCACAGTTGATGGTGAACCATACATGGTCTTCCTTGCCTAAACCACAATCAGGGTGCCGGCTCCTCCAAGATAGTCACAAAAATTTGAGATTGATTCCTATGGAAAATATTAAAGGCCTCTCCTTGGATGAGGCCATCGTATGTCACTCCCTGACTGCTCTAGACAAATGGATTTGAATTACAAATACTACTTTCCTGACCTCTTTCCAAGAGCTTTTCGTTGTGGGAGATCTGCTGCTAGGACCTCGGGGATGGGACGCAGTCCATGTTTGAGAGGGACATCGGGTGTGGAAGCAAATTCCTCTGCTGTGAGATGCCACTTGAGAACTCTGCAGAAGGAAGGACAACCAACTTCAAGAGTGTCTGGTTTCTACCAACTTCTGGAAAAAAATCCCTGCACCTCTCGAGGACAACAGTTAACACCTGCCCTTGAGGTGTGGTAAGGAAGAACGCAGCTGGGAAAGCTGGAGCCAGCTCTGAGCTGTTCATGGGGCAGGTGGACTGGAGGGCTTATGGGCACAGAGGGAGGGGGGTCCACGACCCTCAGCCATCTGCCAGATTGAAGGCCAGAGGCAAGTTGATGTAAAATTAGGCACGATGGCCCCTCCCAGTGCCCCTTCTCTTCTAGACCTATTCACTCATGAATGGTCTGTCAAGGCTGAAGGATCGGTTGCCTGAGGTGGGCTGAGAGCTTAACCTCCAGTTTCTACACCATTCTCAACCCTGTGGTTTCTCAGGATCTATTGTGTGAGCTACTGACATGCCCTCTTCCTCCCTCTGCTTGAAAAAGTGCACCCAGCATGTCAGGATCATACAATTCTTATTTCCGGCCTTGTTACTTTTGGGAACTTTGAATTTCTTTTCTTTTGTTTTTAACAGTTAACCTAAAATTTCCTATAACACTAAACAAAATGACACTAAATAAATGGTATTTTTTAAAAAGGGGGATATTATAAGTAATATTGATAAAATCATGTTAGAAACTTGAAATTTTCACCAAAGATTACTCTACCCGATTCAGATTATTTCTCTCAGTCTTCACTTTCACTTCTACTGCTTGGAAAGTGAATTCTAGGTGCTGTTTCACTTCAACTTCTTTACTGTATTGGTCTTCTTTTCTTCTTAAATGCTCCCTCATTTTTTCATAAAACATCTCGGCATTTCTTCTATTTTCTTCTTCTTGCTTTAAGGTGAATCCGCAAAATTTAAAACTCTTCTTAGAAAATCATGATATTATTCACTGCTGCAATAACTTTTGTTCCCTCTTCACAATGTTTAAAATAGTAAACATGGGGGGAATACAATGAAAAACACTTAATAATGGTCACTGTTTTCAGACAGAGTGTTAAGAATAAAACTGCATAAATTCTATCCTAATTTTCTCTTGAGAAAAATGGCTACTTCATAAATCTGCTAATGGGAATGTAAAGTAATATAAACTTTCCTAAGAATAGTTTAGAAATATAGATCACAGACCATTTTTAAGTTCTCATACTTTGACCAAATTATACAATATTATTTTTAAAATGTATTTAAAATAATTAGAAAGGTAGAAATGAATTTATAGAAAATGTGTTCCTTGCAATATTAAATAGAATACATAAAAGTGAAAAAACAACTGAAAGTCAATTTGGTAAATATTTAATGGGGTTTCCATTATGGTGGACTTCTGTATGCTCATGAAAATGATGATTTGGAAAAATATACATTAAGTTATTGGAAGCATTCACTGTTAAGAAAATGCTATATTATTTCTAAGAATTTCACACTCCACAATACTACTAACATTTTCTCCTCTGTAAAATCCTAGAGGATAAGTTAGTCATTATAACATGTCTACATCTCTGCAGTATTAAAGGAAACAATAGTTCAAATATTTTTTTTAAAGTGAGGTGTACAGTACCTCAAGCTGCTGAGCTCTCGTTCCCACTCCACTTTCTGATGCTCTAACTGTGATTTCACTTCTTTCATTTCTGAGAGCTCTTTTTGTAGCCCACGAACCTTACTTTTCATTCTGTAAAATTCTCCTCTAAGTAGCCCACAGTGGCTTCTTTGAAAATCTACTAATCTTTCTTGCGAAAGAATTGTATCCTGAATTTTCAACAAGCCAACAGAACCTGCATGATGAAGAAAACAAAGATAGAAACAAACAAAAATTTATGTGAGTAATTTTTGAGTATAAAGGACTGTGCAATTCACGTTCACTCATCCACGCCCTGAACAAGTGTTAAGGGTCTATAATGTGGAAGATATTATTCCAAAGCTCTGCAAATAAAACAGATGCCCCTGGGTTTTGTTTAGCTTGAAGTCTAGTAGAAGACAAAGAAAAATAAAATAATTATGAGTTCAGATAGATACTCTAAGAAAAGAGAGTTCTATGATCATATAACAGAACTTGACATAGACTGGGTCCAGGAAAGATTTCCCTGGGGAAGAGATGTCACACTGAGAAATGAAGGATGAGCAGAAAGTAGTAAGTAGAGTAGGAAGAACAACCCTGTGGACAGTCTGCAGCTGCCATTATGTTTTTAACCAAGATAGAGTAAACAGCTACTGATTTACCTTCCTTAGTGGAGCAAGCAAAAACAACACCTACAAAATACATTAAACAATTATTTTCATGATAAAGGACTTCAGGGAATGAAAGACAATCCTGGAAACACATGAGGTTAGCCTAAGGAATGCCCCAGCTCACTGCCTTGAGAGAATTTCCAGGCCCCAACACAGGGAGAAGGAATGGAAGCTGAGTTAGCCAGACTCCCTGACAGGAGGTGATGAAGCTGACAGTCTGGTGAACCAAAGTGGGCAGAGATCACAGATTAGAACCATGGAGAGGAGAGAGGGGAACAGAGAGAAAAAGGACCCTGGAGATCTGAGGAGGAGCCCCTCGGGTATTTAGCAGAGGAAGGAACAGAGCCCATCTGGGAGAAACCACCTGAGACCAGGAAGAAACCATCTGAAAAGACTATAGGAACCTGTGACTGGTGCTCACTCAGTCCCAGGAATTCTATCTATTCTCATGAGCTGCTGCTGCTGCTGCTAAGTCGCTTCAGTCATGTCCGACTCTGGGCAACCCCATAGACGGCAGCCTACCAGGCACTGCCGTCCCTGGGATTCTCCAGGCAAGAACACTGGAGTGGGTTGCCATTTCCTTCTCCAATTCTCATGAGCTAGGCTGGGAAATTCCTAGATACCAGCAGAATGAACAGAGTAGTCAGCAAGGTCTTGCCTCCAAGGCAGGAAATAATCAGTCCTAGCCCCAGAGCCCCTCTGGATGCACCTATCGAATCATGAGAAACAAGAGCCAAAGAAGGATCTCTGGAAAACTCTCAATATTTGGAAACTAAATCACACGGGTCTAAATAACCCTTGGATCAAAAAGGTAATGAAAAGAGAAAGTACAAAGTATTTTGAACTGAAGGAAAATGAAAACGTTAAGACCAGCAGACATTTTAGGGAACTGACAAGCTGATTCTAAAATTCATGTAGAAAGAAGGGTGAAAACTAAAACCAGATGGAACCACACAATTGTGACCTTTAACCATGCAGCAAAGAGAGGCAACAGTTGGGCCTGAAGCAAGGGGGTAGCATGATGAGACCTGAATGTTTAAAAATAGGCAATAATTACAGTTGCTGTGCAGACTGAGGTTCTGCCAGGTAGAGTGGCATGGAAAGAAGTCCTGAGATTATTTCAGTTACTCTAGGAGGAAAATGATGCTGACCTGACCATGGGTGAAGGCATAGGAAAGAAGAAGAGTCAACAGAAGGTACAGTGAGTGAGAGTATCATAGGCCTGTGTCTCAGAGTATACACTCACTTTCATGTCCTTTTAATGCAAGTCAAACTTCTGAGATGCACAGCACTGTAATATATCCCTGGCTCTACAGCAGTACTGACAAGGTGTGCATATATCACTACTCTATACACAGACAGGCTTTCCCTTAACATTTACACTGTGGTCCTACCTTTACACCCCACGTTGAGAGTCTATTTGCAATGTGTAATTCGTAGAGTAAAGCACGTCACCATCCTCAGAAACAGTCTTGGACGACTGAGTTAAGTCATCCAGTTCATTCACGTAATTAATTTGTTCTTTGACCTACACAGAGGAGCCTGGTAGGCTGCAGTCCATGAGGTCGCTAAGAGTCGGACGTGACTAAGCGACTTCACTTTGACTTTTCACTTTCATGCACTGGAGAAGGAAATGGCAGCCCACTCCAGTGTTCTTGCCTGGAGAAACCCAGGGACAGGGGAGTCTAGTGGGCTGCCGTCCATGGGGTCGCACAGAGTCGGACACGACTGAAGTGACTTAGCAGCTTAGCAGACCTACACATAAACAATACTGTTTCACAATGTCCTTAAAATCTATATAAATACACCAAGTGTATAGAGGTGATAAATCTCCGTATCAAAACAAAAACAGACATTTCTTAAAAGAAGAGATTTTTATCAAAAGGATAACTTTATAAACAGTGTTTCTAAATGATGTGTTCAAAGTAAACTTCTCTACAACAAAGGAAGATTTCCTATTTTACCACTATTCCTTTGACAAAGTATTTTCAACAAGGATAATATTTTTGAAAGTTCATTTTTTTTTTTTTTTTTTTTACTATACTTTCTTCTTTTCATACGGTGTTTTCCTTGCAGGCCTAAAAGAACAAAGGATTCTTTTCAGGCTAATATTAAATATTCAAAAATACAAACAATACCTCAACTTTTCTTTTTTATATAAACCCTTTGCATTGGCAAGTAATTGTCTATAAAGGATGCAGAAATAAATAAGAGCAGCATTAAAGGACACAGAAAATATGTCAGTAATATTAATAAAGTATTAAAGTTAGACCCAAGGAAAAGGAAAAACATAAAGTTACTTGCGTTGTGTGATAGGAAACAGTATACTAGTGTTTTTGGCACCTGTTCTTTTCCATAAGAACTAACTTTTATGGCAATACAACCTATCTGGGAGGTATTTCTTCAGTTCTTCTAAGAAAGGAATCCATTTGAATAACCAAGATATTAGCTTTTTGAGGACTTCCTATGCATTGGCCATTCATTATTAGAAGCACCTGACATGTCCTAAAGGCATTTTCATCCCCACAATCATTCTGGGAGATAGGTATAGGAAGAAATGGAGCTCACAAAGGCTGAGGAACTTGTCCAAGCCCACTCATCATGTCACCAACAAACCCAGAATTCAAAGCCACGAAGTCTGGCTTCTACACTGCTCTTCCAAAATATGCTGAGAAAGTAATACTGAAAAGTCTTTTTAAGTAATACAATAGCAAATGAATCTATAGTATTATTTCAGGTCTAGCTATAGCTATAAATAATGATTTCTGAATCTTAAAACATATTTCTCAAAAATTAAAAAGACTTCAGAGATAGGCAAGCCTGCAAATCTACTGTCAATAAAGTTTTGTTTTCTGTAAAGAAATTCATCAATAGGCATTCATTCACCCATTTTGCTGTTTCTTCATGCATCTGATGTACATGTATTGAGCACACAAATGTGTTAATGACACGCTTAATAAAGGAAGCACGGGTTTTGTCATTTAGATCTTTATCATGCAAAAGGAATAATTTGTGAAAGCTTGTTAATAATGTTTTTCTATTGAATATAAACAAAATATTTCCCTTTTCCCTGGAATCTATAAACGACTATGAAGTTAATATGATGTGATGTTTCAGAGCACCTTACAAAATCATAGCTACTCATCATGTTACTGTCAACTAGAATCATCAAGGAATGACCATATCTTATTCAGTATAGCATAAGTGTTTGTAAATTCACAATTACGTATATTTGAAAATCTATATATAATAGAATTACCTTAAGCAATCATCTGCATATTCCATTACATAGAAATATTACACTTCAGAACCAATGAACAAGCCCTTACCATAAAACTACACATGAACAGAGTAATATGTACAATTAGTTCATTGCAATAGTTTAAAGACAATGTCATGCAATCAATAAGCTTTCTAGTATTGGAAATGCAAACAAGACTAAACTAAATAAACACGCCATCTACTGGCTCATTTCCAATAGCATGCTGCTGCTACTGCTAAGTCACTTCATTCGTGTCCGACTCTGTGTGACCCCATAGATGGCAGCCCACCAGACTCCCCCGTCCCTGGGATTCACTAAGCAAGAACACTGGAGTGGGTTGCCATTTCCTTCTCCAATGCGTGAAATTGAAAAGTGAAAGTGAAGTCACTCAGTAGTGTCTGACTCCTAGTGACCCCATGGACTGCAGCCTACCAGGCTCCTCCGTCCATGGGATTTGCCAGGCAAGAGTAATGGAGTGGGGTGCCATTGCCTTCTCCCTCCAATAGCATACATACTCTAAAAGCTCCCTTCTTAACATAAAACAAGTAACAACTGTGAACTCCACATTCCTCTTCAGTTACCATCCAGTTCTTCATTGCCTATCCCAATAACATTCCCTACTGAATGTTTAGGTGTATTCATTACAGTCCAGCTTGTCCAAGGGGACTATTTACTGAAAGGACTTCCTGGCCAAAGGTATTGGTCCTCACCTTAACCTTTCAGCAGTGTTTATCCACTAGAGTTGAGCAATCTCTTGTCTTGGCTTGAGCACTGTATAATGCTGCTCTATTTCTAGAAGAAGTATTCAGTGCTAATATTTCTTTCCCTACAAACAAGGAATCTGGAGAATGTATCTGTCATCAACCTGATCCACTTCCCTTAAAATGCTGTCATCATTCACATGCAGCAGACCACCAGTCAGGTCTTTTCAAATATTGGTGCAATCACACTTTCTTCCAGTGTCCATTTGTCATCATTCTTTTTCTTTACTTCCTTCCTGTGCAAACCAGGATTTCTACTTCAAAAAGTCCACAAAAAAGCCAATGTTTTCTAATAATTCAACTGATAAAGAATAAAAAACAACCAATTCTTATAAAATTCCAACTCTTACCCATCTTAAGTCATTGATTAATTCACAAGACAGTTACAGAGTACCAACCATATGCAAGAAAACAAATTCTTCCTTCAAACGCAGATATGATTATGTACAATATGATATATAAAACTTGACATATGAAAGTGATAAGTAAAATAAGGAAGGATTTGCAGAAGAAGTGAAGAGAGGAGGTCATGAGAAACAGAAAAGGGAGAAAATCATTCTACTTGGAGATTCAAATGTGAACACAAACATCAGGCACAGGGCATCTGGGTTCTTTCCGAGGAACCTGGAAGGAAGAGCACAAAATACATGGAAGAGAATGGAGAGATGCATCTGGAAAGACACTGAGAAGAACCTCAAGGGCTACACTGCAAACCTGGAGTCCACTGGCTAAACGCCTTGACTCTTAGACATGGGAGTCATAAGTAGATTTACACTATATTTTTTGTTTTGCTTCTAAATATAATAATGGTGAATTTAGGGACTTCCCTGGTGGTCCAGTGCTTAGGACTCCACCTACCAATAAAGGGGGAAGGTGTTCCATTCCTGGTCAGGGAAGATCCCGCATGCCATGGCACAACTAAACCGTGCTACACAGCTACTGGAGCCAGCACCCTAGAGCCCACGCTCAGCATCAAGAGAAGACACCACACTGAGAAGCCCAAGCACTGTGGCGGCAAAGACCCAGCACAGCCAAAAATAAATGAAAAAAAGAATTCACAGAAAAAAGCCACACTTAATTTAGGTGGTATTTTAAATGACATTAGGCATATATATCATGAAAGAAGGAACCAAGGAAATATTTGGCCAGGGGAGGAGAGCTCACTTTTAAACCACCCGCATGATGCGGCGACAGCAGCATCACGGCTGAAAGACCGATGCCTCATCGGTTCTCCTGCCACCATCAGCAATTTGGCCTCCCTCCATGGACAACCTCAAAGTGCTAGGAGAGAAAAACATGTCAGCCAAGAGTACTCTTTCCAGAAAAGCTGTCTTTCAGAAATGAAAGAGAAATAAAAACTGTCCCAGACAAAGCAAACCTGATGGAGTTCATCACCACTAGTCCTGCCTCATGAGAAAGGCTGAAAGAAGTCCTCAAACTGAAATGAAAGGATGTTCATTAGTGACAAAACAAATTTAAATATACAACACACTGATTAAGGCAAATATGCAGTCAAATCCAGAATACTCTTATATGTAACATGGTGGTATGTTAACAAAGGAACTCTAGTAATAAGGCTAAAGGACAAGAATATTAAAAATAACCATATCTCTAGTAAAATATAAAATCTGTACATCACAAACATTAGCTCAAGTTAGAAATTATTTTATAGGAACATAACAAGGGATGTGCTGTTAAATATTGATATAGGATTACCTATCAGAACCCTCATTCGGCATAGCAGGAAACTCCTGGTTGCTGTTTCCTCCACTCTTTCTCCGCTGAAACAATCCACTCTCATCAGCAGCATCACATATGTTCTCTGATATTTCCACTTCACTACTTTTGTGTTTCTTTTCTTCTTCAACCTTTAATGGAAGTTTGACACTAAGAATAATTGCTATGTAGTGATTATAAAGACCTTTGTTTTCAATTTTATTATTTGACTCAGTGCTCACCCTGAATTTAAGTGATAAAAATATTTTTGGGTTTATTTTAATTTTATCACTTACAAGTCACTGAAATTTTTGTAAAATCTGCTCCTTTCTGTTTGAGGAAAAGACAATTTCCCCAACATTTCAAAAATGGCTTTCTTAATAAGATGCAATTATTCATATTCAGTCTTCCCCATCTGATGGGCAGAGACAGTGAAATAAAAAGACAAAGACACAAAATCTGTCCTCTTTGGTCTTTACTACCTGGATTTTCCATTAAGCAGCCAGATATAGAGGATGTGACACCTTTGCACCTCAGAAAGGAAACAATCTTCTCTCTGCACTAAAGCTATTCTTTCCCCTCTGCCTTTTACAATTCTTTTTTCACTTGGATCCAGAAGATAGCAAAAAAGTGACGGTGTTCACTAAATTAAATGAAGCAGAGTTTACCAAAACACAAGGAGCAGAATGAAACTGAGGAGTTGTTAGTTAGTGTGGAATTCTGGAATATGAGTAATGCTTCCCAATTCCACATTCAATAACCATCAAACCTTATAGCTAGAGGGTATAGAAATAATTACCTAGTATTGCCCCACTATTTACCAAAATCAGCAATAAAATAAAAAAAAATGTTCAAGGTTTTGTTTAAGGCCCTAAACTGGCACTCCCTAGCATTTTATGGCACCAAAAGAGATGATACAATTCTGGAACGTTGACTGTTATATATTACCAAATGAATTCATCAGATTAATCAGATAAGTTAAAAGCATGACTGTGGCACAGTAACTCAATGCCTTAGTTGGGGGTAGGGCTCATCTCCTTTTTTTTTTTTTTTTAAAACAGGAGAATACATAGAGTTTTTTTGTTTCTTTTTTTGTTTGTTTGTTTTGTCTTTTTGTGTGTTGTTCAAACTCAGTCAAAGCACCTCTTACACAAAACAGCAAAAAAACAATTTTAAAAACCTATTACTGAAGAAAGAAAAATCTCACAGCATCTCAGAACTCAGTCTTCTCCTTTGTAGATAAACACTTATTATTTTTTTTCTTTTTTGCTCAGGGTTTATACTTCCTATGGGCTTCCCTGGTGGCTCAAATATTAAAGAATCCACCTGCAATGGGGGAGACCTGAGTTCAATCCCTGGGTTAGGAAGATCCTCTGGAGAAGGGAACAGCTAGCTGCTCTGGTATTCTTTCTGGCCTGGGGAATTCCATGGGCAGAGGAGCCTGGCAGGTTACAGTCCAAGGGTTTGAAAAGATTTGGACATGACTGAGTAACTATCACACACACATGCACACACATGGGTGCACACACACACACACACACACATACACTATCTATGTAACAAAATCACACATGTCAAATCTTTCTACATTTTAGTAAACAACATAATGGAAAGGTCTGTCTCAAAAGAAACATCTGAGAGTGCTGATTAAAGCATATGTGGGAGCACATGTATTTATTATTAAAAAGATCCTGAAGAGGCCATGCTGGAAATCTAAGTGCCCAGCGATTGCGGAAAGCAGAGAAGATAACACATAGTCAACCACAATGAAGAGATTAGAGGGAACACATGTTCATGTCCCACCTCTCAGTCAGTGCTTTCTTCCCATTCTATGGAAATATAACTTATATTTAACCCAACAGTGTTAAACGGAAAAAAAAAAAAAAAAAAAAGACGCAAAACCCTAGCTGATTATTCTTCTTAAGCAATTTCCTTGGTGCTTATTCTAGCTCAAAAGACCACATGGTACATAGGTAAATGAGTTTCCCAGTCCATATGAAGACTGATGGAGAAGAATTAGATATGAAAATTGATTGAAGGATAAAAGCTATGAAAATAGTTTCCTGAATTCCTGTTATTGAGGTAATAATCGATTTCTACAAAATTAACTCTTTGGATGACCCTGCTTTATCCATAAATGGAAAATCAAAATGGGCCACATCATCAAGAAAGAGAAAAACCAAAGCAAGAGAAAATGAGAAACTCTTTTGGAAGTTACATTTTCTTTTTCCAGAGCCAGCAACTCTACTTGAAACGTCTATTTCATTCTTAAACCTCTGCATATCCTTCTCTAATTCATTTACATACATTTCAGATGCGCTGTGACTATTAGGTGGAGAAGAATTCCCATTTTCTAATTCAGGTTCCATGCTTTTATTGTCACTACTGCTGCAATTATCTGCATGCAGTGGCTTCTGGAACCAGTCCTGTATTGCTTTATTTTTCAGATCAGTATTTTAACAACAGCAAGGGGAACGTGAGTTTTTATTTGAATTCTATGTTTCATCTAACCAGAGTAGACAAGTCACAGACTAGAATGACATGCCTGTCCCGTGTATAATTTCCGATTAGTGGGATCTTGCCTCATATTTTGTGACATTTGCATATCAATCTCTTGATCTTTCACTTCAAATATAACTACCAGCTCCCCTACTTTTTTATTTTCTGTATCATTATAAAAACTCTCCTCAATTTTCATAAACACATGTCCAATGTCTAGTTGATAATTTTCAAAGTCTACTTTATTTTCAGGGAAACAAAGCTTTGAAGATGACTGACAAGTCTATCCAAGGGACCCAGAGTTTACAGACCATGGGAAAACATTTTTGAAACTGGGTTCTTTTAGTTCAGGAAATGTTTGGAATACTAGAGAGACAGATACTCCAAATGCATCTTTTCCTCACAATCAGGTATATTATTTGTGAGATTAAGAACTATTTCCTTTTGGTTTGCTTCTTATTTAGGGTTATCACATAGTCAGTATTTTGGTATTCCTCACAAAATTTCACTGAACTTCTGCTTTAACTCATTTGTGATGGGTGTTAACTTATCTTTTCATTCTAATTTGCCTTGTTTGATACACTTTTTTTTTCATACAGTACTACACCAGATATTGAAATTTACAGTTTTACATACCTGTGCATGGTTATTCTCATCTTCAAGTTTTTCTTGTTCTTCCTCTGTTATCATTTCCAAGTCTAGTTCTCTTGACAGATCTGCATGTTTAGTTAAAGTTACTTAGAATGTTTAGATAAAAGACATAATCCTCATTTAAAACAGAGACTTAAAACGTATGAAACAACAGATTAAATCAATCTTAATCTTCAGCTGAATATTTACTTCTTTAAGAACTACTTCCAATGACCTGAAAACTTCAACAAACCATTTGGGAAATACCAGATGTCACCAGGTTACAGGAACACAAACAGCTCAAAGATTCAGTCACAGATTGATCCAAACAGCAGTGAACAAAACAATCAGAAACCAAACAAAATACAGGACAGACATATAAAGTCACCATACATTCTCTTCTCTACTTCCTAACAGGACCTTTTAGCAACATGCCAAGCAGCAACTGCAACATTATTCACGGTTTACAAAATTCCTCTTACTTTTTAGCTTTTATCAGTTCCTTCATCTGAAATGCTTCCCTATACTCTTCCAACAAATTACTTTTCATCTTTTAAGGCTCAACCTGCTTTGTGAAGTTGTCTTTGATTACTGCCATCTTTTCCCTTATAAAGAGGTACGCCTTTCCTTGTAGCTCCCTTAGTACTTTAAAGATTTTTATAGTGTATCTTTCTAGATTTTCCTAGTGATAGATATAGATCTGAACTGTAAATTATTTCTGTACATGTCTATCCTCTCGGTTCCTAGACTGCAGGGGACAAGCTCTTAAAATTCGCCTCGGTATATATAGCATTTTTTTTTTTTTTGAAGGATAACTGCTTTACAGAATTTTGTTGTTTTCTGTCAAACCTCAACATGAATCAGCCATAGGTACACATATATCCCCCCTTTTGAACCCCCTTCTCATCTCCCTCCCCATCCAACCCCTCTAGGTTGATAGAGAGCCCCAGTGTCTCTTATTCAATAACTATTTCTCAGGTTTCTGCTCAGTACTAGACATTGGAGTTTCACGAAAAATGTAGAAAAAGGTGTCAGGGATGGCTTTTCTAGAGATAATGCCTGAGTGCAGACTTACACAGCTCAAGGGAACAGAGGGCAGGAGAGGGAGAACATTTCAGGCTGTAGCAAGATGGGGAGAGGAGCACACACACCACAGGGTAGATATTTGTCCAAAGTGAAGGGATGGGACTGACGAAGGTCATGGCATCCAGTCCCATCACTTCATGGCAAAGAGATGGGGAAACAATGAGAACAGAAACAGACTGTATTTTCTTGGGCTCCAAAATCAATGCAGATGGTGACTGCAGTCATGAAATTAAAGGACACCTGCTCCTTGGAAGAAAAGATATGACAAACTTAGCATATTAAAAAGCAGAGATGTTACTTTGCTGACAAAGGTCCGTCTAGTCAAAGCAAAGGCTTTTGCAGTAGTCATGTATGGATATGAGAGTTGGACCAAAAAGAAGATTGAGCACCAAAGAACTGATGCTTTTTAACTGTGGTGTTTGGAAAGACTCATGACAGTCCTTTGGACTGCAAAGATATAAAGATATCCAACCAGTCAATCCTAAACAAAATCAGTTCTGAACATTCATTGGAAAGACTGACTCTGGCGCTGAAGCTCCAGTACTTTGGCCACCGGATTCGAAGAGCTGACTCATTAGAAAAGACCCTGATGCTGGGAAAGGTTGAAGTCAGGAGGAGAAGGGAATGACAGAGGATGTGATGGTTGCATGGTATCACCGACTCCATGAACGTGAGTTAAGCAAGCACCAGGAGATGGTGAAGCACAGGGAAGCCTGGTGTGCTGTGGTCCATGGGGCCATGTAGAATCAGATACAACTGAGCGACTGAACAACAACAACAGGAACAAGTGATGAGGGCGCCAGCAGCAGTTCAGAATTCTAGAGCAAAGGACTGAAAGGGCTAGAGATAGAGGGTCAGGCAGAAGTCAGATTATGAGAGCATCAACGGTGCTTTAAGATGTTTAGACATTAATGTGACTCAGAGTGCCTCATAGTCACATGTGCTTTTGAGATTGGTGACCCTAAAGACCACGGGAGGGAGGAATCTGAAGGGCATACAAATAACCAGAGGAAGGTGAATCTGAAGGCATTGATACTGGGAATAACAAGGTAATGCAGGCCTGAACTGAGGGAGTGTTTACAGAAATATTTAGGATATAAAACTTTCAGGGTACAGTATAGAATACATCTTTAAGAAACCAATAAATGTACAAATCCAGGGATCCTAAAGGATAAAATAACTGCTCGCTATTTTATAAAATGTATTGACTGAGAAGAAAATGATCAACATGAACTGACTGAAGTGGCTTCTATCTATTTTGTAGCTTTCCTATCTCACATGGTCCAGTGTTGAAGGGACTCATGTAGGCATTTTTTTGAATTTGTTTTTCCTGGACCTACCAAGCTCATGGAGAGACAAGAGCAAATGACTCAGTTGTATAGATTACAAGAAAAAAGACAAACATGTTGAGTTTAGAGCCTGTAGTCACTATTCTAGGAGATAACTGAGAATATTCTGTAAATGCAATGTGAGGATAGAAAAGAATAAAGTACAGGAGTGAAAAAAGAAAGAATGGATGATTTCTTACCATAGTCCTGACCGTATGACTGATTAAGGGCGCTAAATTAATTAGTATTTATGGACAACACTTTCTTAGACATGGTTACTCAATAAACTGGTAGAATCAGAATTGACTTTCTATATACTGCTTTTAAGTGATACACCACTCCTTTATACCAACCTTTCTTGTGAACTCTTAATTCATTACAAATACTAAAACAAGTTGATATACTACATGGACACAGCTGAGAAGGAGGTACTACGTAGCAAATTTCCCATGACACCCATTCCCACTGAGAAAGCCAATTCTAAAATACACGAAGTCACAGAAAACACAAAAACTTTTTTAGTATTTGGTATCAGAGTTGTTTTTGCAGTTATACTGAATATAATCATGACTAATTCTTATGAATTGACAGCCATATAAAAACACTGGTAAGAAGTCCCGTTTTGAGAAGGCAGTCTGTAGATGGCTACTTAGTCTCCCAACTAGTCCCAGAGTTCTAAACGTAATCCTGCTACCCACTCTCAGGTGTATGCTAAACACCTGCCTGAACGAACTTACGTTTTCCTAACTCTCTTTGTTATTTATTGTATTACTATGGTCAGAGGGAGAATGCAAACACCTTGCTAAGAGGTATTGATTGGCTGTAGGCTGCATAAAAGGAGTCAGCACAAGGTAGACTTTGCCACAGAATCTATCTAATTTGGAACCATCAGAAGGATGGTAAGGCCATGCCCAGGTGGCCCACGGCTGAGTGCTCTAGGCTTCTGCATTACCTTCTTTGCTTCCTCTGTTTCCTGGCAGCTCCAACTTGCATAGCTGATGGAGCGAGTAATTCCCTACCAGGAACACTGCTACAGTCTTCATCTTCATTTTATCTATTATGGTCTTCTGTCCAAATTCTGTGGATGCTGACTTATTTTTTGTCATTGAACAGGACACCAACGCACACTGACCATCAACTTTCAAATGCCTGGCTCTTTGACAAGTCTCATTATTGAGGCTCAAAGCAGCAGAAGCCCCATTTGAAAAATGTGAAAACAAAGTCTCCACTTATTAGAATGTGAGAATACAACTCTGACTAACTATACAAAGTCTTTCTTCAGAGAATCAGTTCCATGCCCTCCTGTCCCCTGAAAGTCACTAGTCCTTCACAGCTTACAGTATCTCACAGGTCACCATCATTCATGAAGAGATGTAAACTAGTGTGTCTCATTTCTTCTATTTTTTAATTGCCTAGTATTACTGATTTTGATTCACTCAACTTCTATTACATATTCTGTATTCCATAAGAACTTTACCAATAATTATTTTTTCAATATCAGTTCAGTTCAATTCAGTCACTCAGTCATGTCTGACTCTTTGCGACCTCATGAACTGCAGCACGCCAGGACTCCCTGTACATCATCAACTCCTGGAATCTACCCAGACTCATGTCCATTGTGTCAGTGATGTCATCCAACCATCTCATCCTCTGTCATCCCCTTCTCCTCCTGCCCTCAATCTTTCCCAATATCAGGGTCTTTTCAAATGAGTCAGCTCTTCGTATCAGGTGGCCAAAATATTGGAGCTTCAGCTTCAACATCAGTCCTTCCAATTAACACCCAGGGCTGATTTATTTTAGGATGTACTGGATGGATCTCGTTGCAGTCCAAGGGACTCTCAAGAGTCTTCTCCAACACTACAGTTCAAAAGCATCGATTCTTCTGCATTCAGCTTTCTTTACAGTCCAACTCTCACATCCATACATGACTATTTTTCAACATACAAATATATTATTAAGAAAATGTATATTTACCTTATTTTATACTTAATTATGCCTTATAATACTGTGTACTCTAGAGACCATGGTTTTAAAAACACTTTTAATGAATGTTACTACTTTAGTTAATGTTACAAACCTAGACAACATTAAAAAGCAAAGACATCACTTTGCTGACAAAGGTCAGTACAGCCAAAGCCATGGTTTCTTCAGTAGTCATGTACAGATGTGAGAGTTGGACCATAAAGAAGGCTGAGCACTGAAGAATTGATGCTTTCAAAGACTGGTGCTAGAAAAGACATCTGAGAGTCCCTTGGACAGCAAAGAGATCAAACCAGTCAATCCTAAGAGAAATCAATGCTGAATATTCACTGGAAGGACTGATGCTGAAACTAAAGCTCCAATACTTTGGGCACCTGATGTGAAGAGCTGAATCACTGGAAAAGACCCTGATGCTGGGAAAGATTGAGGGCAAGAGGGGAAGGGGACAGCAGAGAATGAGATGGTAGGATAGCATCACTGATGCAATGGATATGAACTCAGGCAAACTCCGGGAGATGGTGAGGCACAGGGAGGCCTAGCGTGCTGCAGCCCATGGACTCACAAAGAGTTGGACCCACCTTAGAGACTGAACACCACCACCAATGACAACGTCTTTAATTACAATGAGATGGTCTTTCCTCAGGTTATCAATATCTTCAGGACTGACTTTTTAAGCCCTGGATAGATATCATAAACTTATATGAGACATGATAGTCTTGTGGGTGACCAATTGTTTCCACATGAAAATAGGGTAAGTCTAGGACCACACTGGATTCAAAGAGCACAGAACACCATGAGGGAAGAATGAATGCAACACAGAAATATTTGCTTAACAAAAAAGGAACTCTCAGGTCTAAATTTCTTCAGAGAAATCAAAGAAACAAGCAAGAAATGTAAAAGTGAAACTTTAAAACCCGTGTCAATACAAGGGTCCCTTTATCACTTCACATCCAACCATGCCAATGGTTTAAAATGGTGGTTCTGTAGTGTGCCCTGAGAATCCCTGAAGTCCAGAAACCCACTGGGCCAGGGGATCTAAGAGGTCAAAACTCTTTTCATAACAACTCTAAACGTAATTCCATGCTCAATTATGTTCTGAGTGCACACAGGAGTTCTCCAGAGACAGGATATGTGATATAAGAACTTTAGTGATGAATGGAATTAGCCATTATGATTGTGCGTGCCTGTATTTTTACCTTTTTTAGCTTTATTTTCCAGGAGTCTCTGGCTGAGGCGAGGGTTGGAGGTGGCCTGATGCACAGTCAGGATAACTGAGTGCAGCAGTGCAAGCATGGGACCTGCTGAAGGAGGTGCCATTATCTTCATTACCTCCACCATAGTTTGGCCTCAGGTCAAACAAAAGGGAGGGAACACAGCCCCACCCATCAACAGAAAATTGGATTAAAGATTTACTGAGCATGGCCCTGCCCATCAGAACAGGATCCAGTTTCCCCCTCAGTCAGTCTTTCCTATCAGGAAGTTTCCATAAGCCTCTTATCCTTATTCATCAGAGGACAAGCAGACTGAAAACTTCAATCACAGAAAACAAACCAAACTGATCACATGGACCACAGACTTGTCTAACTCAATGAAATTATGAGCGAGCCATGCCATGAAGGGCCATCTAAGAGAGTCGGGTTATGCTGGAACATTCTGACAAAACATGGTCCACTGGAGAAGGGAATGGCAAACCACTTCAGTATTCTTGCCTTGAGAACCCCATGAACAGAATGAAAAGGCAAAAAGATAGGACACGAAAGATGAACTCCCCATCAGCAGGTCAGTAGCTGTCCTATATGCTACTAAATATTGGTGGAGAAATAAATCCAGAAAGAATAAAGAGATGGAGCCAAAGCAAAAACAACACCTAGCTGTGGATGTGACGGGTGATGGGAGTCAAGTCCAAGGCTTTAAAGTGCAATACTGTATAGGAGCTGGAATGCTAGGTCCATGAATCAAGGGAAATTGAAAGTGGTCAAGCAGGAGATGGCAAGAGTGAACATCAAAATTTTAGGAATCAGTGAACTAAAATGTACTGGTTTGTGGTTTAGGCCGTAAGTCGTGTCCGATGCTTCTGACCCCATGGGCTATTTGTAGCTTTCCAGACTCCTATGGCAATAGGATTTTCTAAGCAAGAATGCTGGAGTGGGTTGCCATTACTTTCCTCAGGAGATCTTCCTGACCCAGGCATTGAACTCTGGTCTCCTGCATGGCAGGTAGGTTCTTTACTGACTGAGCTACCAGGGAAGCCCCAAAGTGGACTGGAATGGGTGAATTTAACTCAGATTACCATTATGTCCACTACTGTGGGCAAGAATCCCTTAGAGCAAATGGTGTAGCCATCACAGTCAACATGAGTCCCAAATGCAGTACTTGGATGCAATCTCAAAAATGACAGAATGATCTCTGTTCGTCTCCAAGGCAAACCATTCAATATCACAATAATGCAAGTCTATGCTCTGACCAGTAACTCTGAACAAGCTGAATTTGAACAGTTCTATGATGACCTACAAGACCTTCTAGAACTAACACCGAAAAAAGATGTTCTTTTCAATATAGGGGACTGGAATGTACAAGAAGGAATTCACGAGATACCTGGAGTAACAGGTAAATTTGGCCTTGGAGTACAAAATGAAGCAGGACAAAGGCAAACAGAGCTTTGACAAGAGAATGTACTGATCATAGCAAACACCCTCTTCCAACAACACAAGAGAAGACTCTACACACGGACATCACCAGATAGTCAAGGATGAAATCAGACTGATTCTATTCTTTGCAGCCAAAGATGGACACGCTCTATACGGTCAGCAAAAACAAGACCGGGAGCTGACTATGGCTCAGATCATGAACTCCTTATTGCCAAATTCAGACTTAAATTGAAGAAAGTAGGAAAAACCATTAGACTATCCAGGTATGACCTAAATCAAA
This sequence comes from Bos taurus, assembly GCF_002263795.3. Taxonomy (NCBI): domain Eukaryota; kingdom Metazoa; phylum Chordata; class Mammalia; order Artiodactyla; family Bovidae; genus Bos; species Bos taurus. Next base: position 4,105 of record NW_020190851.1, on the reverse strand, counting down.
TCCCTTAGGGTTATACAGTAGATGTGACAAATAGATTCAAGGGATTAGTTTTGATAGACAGAGTGCCTGAAGAACTATGAATGGAGATTCATGACATTGTACAGGAGGCATTGATCAAGAACATCCCAGAGAAAAAGAAAAGAGGCAAAATGGTTGTCTGACGAGGCCTTACAAATAGCTGAGAAAAGAAGAGAAGCTAAAGGCAAGGGACAACAGGAAAGATATCCCCATTTGAATGCAGAGTACCAAAGAATAGCAAGGAGAGATAAGAAAGCCTTTTTCAGTGGTCGATGCAAAGAAATAGAGGAAAATAATAGAATGGGAAAGACTAGAGATCTCAAGAGAGTAAGAGACACAAAGGGACCATTTCATGCAAAAATGGGCACAATTAAGGAGAGAAATAGTATGAACCTAACAGATGCAGAAGATATTAAGAAGAGGTGGTAAGAACACACACATAAAAACTATATAGAAAAGATCATGATCCAGATAAGCACAATAGTGTGATCCTTTACTTAGAACCAGACATCCTGGAATGCGAAGTCAAGTGGGCCTTAGGAAGCATCACTACGAACAAAGCTAGTGGAGGTGAAGGAATTCCAGTTGAGCTATTTCAAATCTAACAGATGATGCTATGAAAGGGCTGCACTCAATATGCCAGCAAATCTGGACATCTCAGCAGTGCCTACAGGACTGGAAATGGTCAGTTTTCATTCCAATCCCAACGACAGGCAATATCAAAGAATGCTCAAACTACCACACAATTGCACTCATCTCACATGCTAGCAAAGTAATACTCAAAATTCTCCAGGCCAGGTCTCAACAGAAAATGAAATGTAAACTTCCAAACATTCAAGCTGGATTTAGAAAAGGCAGAGGAACCAGAGATCAAACTGACAACATCCACTGGATCATGGAAAAAGCAAGAGAGTTCCAGAAAAACATCTACTTCTGCTTTATTGACCACCCCAAAGCTTTTAACTGTGTGGATCACAACAAACTGGAAAATACTTAGAGAGATGGGAATACCAGACCACCTGACCTACTTTCTGAGAAATCTGTATGCAGGTCAAGAAGCAACACTTAGAAATGGACATGGAACAACAGACTGATTCCAAATTGGGAAAGGAGTATGTCAAGGCTGTATATTGTCAGCCTGCTTATTTAACTTATATGCAGAGTACATCATGCAAAATTCTGGGCTTGATGAAGTGCAAGCTGAAATCAAGATAGCCGGAAGAAATATCAATAACCACAGATATGCAGATGACACCACCTTTATAGCAGAAATTGAAGAAGAACTAAAGAGCCTTTGGATGAAAGTGAAAGAGGAGAGTGGAAAGGTTGGTTTAAAACTCAACATTCAAAAAACTCAGATCGTGGCATCCGGTCCCATCCCTTCATGCAAATAGAGGGGGAAAGAATGGAAACAGTGACAGACTTTATTTGGGGGGGGGCGGTACAAAATCACGGCAGATGGTGACTGCACCCATGAAATTAAAAGACGTTTGCTGCTTGGAAGAAAAGCTATGACCGTCCTTGACAGAATATTAAAAAGCAGAGCCATTACTTAGCCAACATCAGTCTGTCTCGTCCAAGCTATGGTTTTTCCAGTAGTCATGTATGGATGTGAGAGTTGGACTGTACAGAAAGCTGCACACATAAGAATTGATGGTTTTGAATTGTAGTATTGGAGAAGACTCTTGAGAGTCCCTTGGACTGCAAGGATTTCCAACCACTCCATCCGAAGGGAATTCAGTCCTGAATATTAACTGAAAGGACTGATGCTGAAGCTGAAGTTCCAATACTTCGGGCACCTCACGTGAAGAACTGACTCACTGGAGAACACCCTGATGCTGGCAAAGACTGAAGGCTGGAGGAGAAAGGGAAGACAGAGGATGAGATGGTTGGATGGCATCACCAACTTGATGGACTTGAGTCTGAGTAAACTCCAGGAGTTCTGATGGACAGTGAAGCCTGGTGTGCTGCAGTCCATGGGATCACAAAAGTTGGACACGACTGAGCAACTGAACTCAAATGAACTCCCATATAGTAAACATCAATAGACATAAACAAAAGTTCCTTGTAATTCTCAATAATTTTTAGAAGTATAATAGGATCCTAAAGCCAACAATTTTCAGAATCAATGTTTCAAAAGATTATGTCTATCCAATAGTCATTAAAGTATGATTACTTCCCCTACTTCTAATAATTAAAGACGACACAAACTCACACACACACACACAAACACATGCACATACAAACATAGACACACACAGCCTGCTCTTCAAAACATCCAATTGGCCTACATTCATCTGTGTAACAATACTATAATGAAACAATTATAAGCTGAAGTACAACTAACATATTAGCAAGTGAAGTTTTACTCTAGGGAAAGGTTAGAGTTCAAACAAGGATTTTTGGACATTGGAAAAAACTTAGAGTCTAAAATTTAATCTTGGAGAGTTCCTGAGGTGTATAGAGATTCCAGACTGAGAACTTCAGAGTGTCGAAGCATATACAGAAACATATTGAGTTGAAGCTTACAATTTAAAAATTTCTTGTTCTTATCCTTGTAAATATCTTTTGTTTCAAGACACAGGTATCAACAATAACATTTGCTTTGTGTATGTCAAATTCATCAATTAAATTTGCAAAGAAAATATTAGAAGTATGAAGACTGAGCATTTCAAATAGTTCAGTGTCCCTCTTTCCAAACTTAACTGTGTACTGCAAAATTTACCTCAACTGGATGTTTGTAAATCCTTCATTCTGACTGTTTTATTAGCAACAGACTCTTTCATTCTGACTGCTGGCTGAATTGGGTTTGGAAACAAGTTGATTACTAAATAATGTACATAGGAGACGATCCACAGTTCAGAATTCAAGATAAAATCATAAACCTTTTTACCTTTATGTTAGGATATTTTCCAGGAGAATCTAAAAGGAAAAAGGGACACAAAGTTAATTACATGTAAATATGAAAGCCAGCTGTACATTCATGCAGAGTTATACCGAGCAGAATCCTCACACTCATCCTTGACACTGAATACATTCAGTTTTAGTGTCTTGTTTTTAGGGGGATCTTAGGACACTGGTAAGTCAGACATAGGAGTGCACTAAAGATAGTGAAAAGGAAATACTACATTTAATTGCCATGGAATTATTAGAAATTAAAAATCTTGCATGTTTCAAAATCAGTGTAGTATTTATTACAAGTATTTCTAGCATTTAGGGAATGAACCCTATTAATCTGTTTGGCTTCAAAATTTAGTTTGGTTTGGTACATCATGTGAATGCTTCAAAGGATTTCTATGAAACAACTTTCAAAGAATCAGCTATCTTAAAAAAAGTCAATGCCTCCTTTTTCAAATTAATCTAATTTGAATAACAAATACCAGCACAACATATATCTTTGATGCCTAAGAGTTACTCAGAGGGGCTGTCGTTTCCCCTACTTCTAGCACTCCCTCCCACCTCCAGGATTCTCTGGAGCAATAATGATCTTATCTCTTTTCAGGGCAAATATACTGAAGTCATCTAGAAGGAGTTCTCTCAAGTGTCATTATGAACTCCAAACTCACCTCCCTAAGGCCTTCCTTTCCTCCCTTTGTCCTTTCACTAGATTCTCTCCTATCAAAAGGGTAGTAATCTCTGGATCTGTGGACTTAAATCTTCCCCCTTGACATCCTTCTATGGATCATCCCTACCTGTGTCTTCTTTAAAGACTGGGGCCTGGTGGACGGGAGTCAATGAAAAGAAAGCAAAAAGAGAGACTAATATTCCCTGGTTATGTGGAAACCAATAAAGCCCTAGAATAGGCTTGTACCACTCACTAAGGCACAGGGAGTCTTCTCAAGAAGGTCTTGGAAGCCTGGGCAGGAAAGTGAGCTCATCAGGCCTCCATGCTCCAAAGAACTAGCCAGGAGAACAAAGAAGGACACGGGAGACCCAAGTCTCTAGTGGAACAAGGGTGCATTATTCATGTTTGTGTGAGTTTATATATTGTTATACAAGGAAGCTTTAGGCAAAAAATAAAGTTAAGAAAGAACAAAAGCCAGATATAAAACAACGGTTACCAGGGAATAACAAGGAATAAATCGCC
>NW_020190850.1:0-9378 GCF_002263795.3 Bos taurus | reverse complement strand
TGCTCACGTGGCGGATCATGCAATGATCACGTGGCTGATCATGCACTGATCACGTAGCTCTCATGCACTGATCACATGTCAATCATGCCCGGATCCCGTGGCTGATCATGCACTGATCCCGTGACTGATCATGCAATAGTCACCTGACTATCATGCCTAATCCCGTGGCTGATCATACACTGACCACCTGACTGATCATGCACTGATCACGTGGCTGATCGTGCACTGATCTCGAAGCTGATCATACACTGATCACGTGAGTGTGCATGCAATGATCACATGGCTGATCATGCACTGATCACGTTGTGGATCATGCACTGATCACGTGGGCTGATAATACACTGATTACGTGGCTGATCATACACTGATCACGTGGCTGATCATGCACTGATCACGTGGCTGATCATATTCTGATTACGTGGATGATCATACACTGATTACGTGGCTGATCATACACTGATCACGTGGCTGATCATGCACTGATCACGTGGCTGATCATACTATGATCACGTGGCTGATCATACACTGATCACGTGACTGCATATGCACTGATCACGTGACTGATCAGGCACTGATCACGTGGCTATCATGCACTGATTACATGGCTTATCATATATTAATCACGTAACTAAATATGCACTGATCACGAAGCCTATCATACACTGATAATATGACTGTGCATGCACTAATCACGTGGATTGATCATGCACTGATCACGTGGCTGAGCATACCAGTGATCACGAGACTGTGCATGAACTGATCACTTGGCTGATCATGCACTGATCACGTGACTGCACATGCACTGATCACGTGGCTGATCATACTGTGATCAAGTGGCTGATAATGCACTGATTACGTGGCTGATCATGCACAGATCACGTAGCTATCATGTGCCGATCACATGGCGATCATGCCCTCGTCCGTGGCTGATCATGCACTGATCACGTGGCTGATTATGCACTGATCACCTGGTTGATCACGCACTGATTCACGTAACTGATCATACCCTGATCACGTGGGTGATCATGAACTGATCCACGTGGCTGATCATACACTGATCACATGAATGATCATGCACTAATCACCGTTGTGGATCATGCACTGATCACGTGGCTGATCATACACTGATCACGTGGCTGATCTTGCACTTATCACGTGGCTGATCTACAGTGATTACATGAATGATCATGCACTAATCACGTTGTAGATTATGCACTGATCCACATGACTGTGCCTGTATTGATCACGTGGCTCATCATGCAATGAAACAACGTGGCTGATGATACACTGATCACATTACTGATCATGCACTGTTCACGTGACTGATAATTCACTGATCACGTGGCTGATCATGCACTGATCACGAAGCTGATCATACCCTGATCACATAACTGTGCATGCACTGATCACGTGGCTGATCATACACTGATCATGTGGCTGATCATACACTGATCACGTGGCTGAGCATACTCTGATCACGTGGCTGATCAGGGCACTGATCACGTGGCTGATCATACTCTGAACATGAAGCTGAAAATACACTGATCACGTGACTGCATGCACTGATCACATGGCTATCATGCACTGATCACGTGTTTATCATGCACTGATCACGTGACTGCGGCATTAACTGAACACATACCTGTTCATGCACTGTTACGTGGCTATCATGCACTGATTCACGTGGCTCATCATGCATTAATCACGTGACTGATCATGCACTGATCTCGTTGCGTATCATGCACTGGATCACATGACGGTGCATGAACTGATCACGTGAATATTATACACTGATCAAGTGACAGATCATGTACTAATCACGTGACTGATCATGCACTGATCACGTGGCAATCATGCACTGATCACGTGGCTGATAATTGCAATGATCACTTGACTGATCATGCACTGATCACGTGTCTGATCATGCACTACTCTCGTGACTGATCATGGACTGATCACGTGACTGATCATGCACTGATCATGAGCCTGATCATCCACTGATCACACGCCTGTTCATGCACTGATCACGTGGCTGATCCTGCACTGATCACGAGGCTGATCATGCACTGATAACCTGGCTATCATCCACTGATCACGTGAGTGATCATGCACTCTTCACGTGGCATGATCATGCACTGATCACGGTGTCTCAGCATGCACTAACCATGTTGCTGATCATGCAATGGTCAGGTGGATATCATGCACTGTTTACCTGGCTGATCATGCACTGATCACATGGCTGTAATACACTGACCTTCTTGACTGTGCATGCACTGATCATGTGGATGATTATACACTGATCACGTGACTGATCATGCACTGATCATGTGTCTGATCATGCACTGATAAAGTGGTTGATCATGCACTGATCACGTGGCTGAGTATACAGTGATTACATGACTTGATCATGCACTAATCACATTCTGGATCCTGCCACTGATCACGTGACTGATCATGCACTAGACACGTGGCTATCATGCACTGATCACGTGCCTGATCATGCACTGATCATGTGCCTGATCATGCACTGATTGCGTTATAAATTAGCATGCAGTGATCTCGTGTCTGGAATTGTGCTGATCATGTGACTAATCCAAGAACTGATCACGTGGCTATAATGCACTGATCACGTGACTGGGCACGCACTGAAAATATGGATGACCATACACTTATCACGTCACTGATCATGCACTGATCACGTGACTGATCATGCACTGATCACGTGGCTGATCCTGCACTGATCACGAAGCTGATCATACTCTGATCACGTGAGTGTGCATGCACTGATCACGTGGCTGATCATGCACTGATCACGTGGCTGATCATGCACTGATCACGTGTGTGATCATGAACTGATTACGTGGCTTATCATACACTGCTCACGTGGCTGATCATGCACTAATCACGTTGTGGATTGATGCACTGATCACGTGGCTGATCATTACACCGATCACGTGGGTGATCATGAACTGATCACGTGGCTGATCTATACACTGATCACCTGAATGATCATTGCACTAATCACGTTGTGGATCATGCACTGATCACGTGGCTGATCAGGCACTGATCACGTGGCTGATCATACTCTGAACACGAAGCTGAAAATACACTGATCACGTGACTGCATGCACTGATCACATGGCTATCATGCACTGATCACGTGTCTATCATGCACTGATCACGTGACTGCGCATTAAATGTACACATACCTGTTCATGCACTGTTTACGTGGCTATCATGCACTGATCACGTGGCTGATCATGCATTGGTCACGTGGCTGATCATGCACTGATCACGTTGCGTATCATGCACTGATCACATGACGGCGCATGAACTGATCACGTGGATATTATACACTGATCAAGTGACGAATCATGCACTACTCACGTGACTGATCATGCACTGATCACTTGGCTATCATGCACTGATCACGTGACGGATCATGCACTAGACACGTCGCTATTATGCACTTGATCACGTTGCTGTTCATACAGTGATCACGTGCCTGATCATGCACTGATCACGTGCCTGATCATGCACTGATCACGAAGCTGATCATACTCCAATCACGTGAGTGTTGCATGCACTGATCACGTGGCTGATCATGCACTAATCACGTTGTGGATGAATGCACTGATCTCGAGGCTGATCATACACTGATCAACCTGACTGTGCATGCAATGATCACTTGGCTGATCATGTACTGATCACGTGGCTGATCATGCACTGATAACCTGGCTATCATCCACTGATCACGTGAGTGATCATGCACTCTTCATGTGCATGATCATGCACTGATCACGTGTCTGAGCATGCACTAACCATTGTTGCTGATCATACACTGATCACATGGCTGATCATACACTAATCACGTTGCAGATCATGCACTCATCACGTGGCTGATCATTACAATGATCACGTGGCTTGATCATGCACTGATCACATGTATGATCGTACACTGATCAGGTGGCTGGATCATGCACAAATCCCATTGCATATCATGCTCTGATCCAGTTTGCTATCATGTACTGATCACGTGGCTGATCATACAGTGATTCACGTGACTGACCATGCCACTGATTACGTGGCTATCATGCACTGATCCACGTGCTGATCATGCACTGTTAACCTGGCTATAATACACTGATCTCGTGACCTGATCATGGCATTCTTCACGTGCTTGATCATGCACTGATCACGTGGCTGATCTTGCACTGAATCACGTGGCTGATCTTGCACTGATTCACTTGGTTGATCATGTACTGATCACGTGGCAAATCTTGCTCTGATCACGTGGTTGATCAGGCACTGATTACTTAGCTATCATGCACTGATCACATGACTGCACAAGAACTGATCACTTAGATATCATACACAGGACACGTGACAGATCATGCACTGATCACGTGACTGATCATGCACTGATCTGGTGGCTATCATGCATTGATCACGTGGTTGATCATACCCTGATCACGTGACTGATCATGGACTTGATCCACCTGGCTATCATGCACTAATCACGTAGCTGATCTGGAACAGATCACGTGACTAATCATGCAGTGATCACGTCGCTATCATGCACTGATCTCGAGATTGCGCATGCACTGATCATATGGATGATCACCACACTGATCACGTGACAGATCATGCACTGAACACGTGACTTATCATGCACTGATCACGTGATTGCACATGCACTGATCATGTGACTGAGCATGCACTGATCATGTAGCTGATCATGCACTGATCACGAAGTTGGAGCCATTACACTGATCATGTGACTGAGCATGCACTGATCACGTAGCTGATCATGCACTGATCACGAAGTTGATCATACACTGATCACGTGAGTGTGCATGCACTGATCACGTGGCGGATCATGCAATGATCACGTGGCTGATCATGCACTGATCACGTAGCTCTCATGCACTGATCACATGTCAATCATGCCCAGATCCCGTGGCTGATCATGCACTGATAGCCTGACTGGTCATGCACTAGTCACCTGGCTATCATGCACTAATCCCGTGGCTGATCATACACTGACCACGTGACTGATCATGCACTGATCACGTGGCTGATCATGCACTGATCTCGAAGCTTATCATACACTTATCACGTGAGTGTGCATGCAATGATCACATGGCTGATCATGCACTGATCACGTGGGCTGAACATGCTCTGATCCCGTGGGTGATCATGCACTTATCCACGTGGGCTGATCATGCACTAATCACTTGTGGATCATGCACTGATCACGTGGCTGATAATACACTGATTCCGTGGCTGATCATACACTGATCACGTGGCTGATCATGCACTAATCACGTGGCTGATCATGCACTAATCACTTTGTGGATCATGCACTGATTACGTGGCAGATCATACACTGATCACATGACTGATCATGCACTGATCACGTGCCTGATCATGCACTGATCACGAAGCTGATCATCCACTGATCACTTGACTGTGCATGCACTGATCACCGTGGCTGAGAATGCACTGATCACGTGGCTGATCATACACTGATCACTTGGCTGATCATACACTAATCACGTTGCAGATCATGCACTCATCACGTGGCTGATCATACAATGATCACGTGGCTGATCATGCACTGATCACATGTATGATCGTACACTGATCAGGTGGCTGATCATGCACAAATCCCATTGCGTATCATGCTCTGATCAGGTTGCTATCATGTACTGATCACGTGGCTGATCATACAGTGATCACGTGACTGACCATGCACTGATTACGTGGCTATCATGCACTGATCACTTGGCTGATCATGCACTGTTAACCTGGCTATAATACACTGATCTCGTGACTGATCATGCATTCTTCACGTGCCTGATCATGCACTGATCACGTGGCTGATCCTGCACTGATCACGTGGCTGATAATGCACTGATCACTTGACTGATCATGCACTGATCACGTGTCTGATCATGCACTACTCACGTGACTGATCATGGACTGATCACGTGACTGATCATGCACTGATCATGAGCCTGATCATGCACTGATCACGGGCCTGTTCATGCACTGATCACGTGGCTGATCCTGCACTGATCACGAGGCTGATCATACACTGTTCACGTGACTGTGCATTGCAATGATCACTTGGCTGATCATGTACTCATCACGTGGCTGATCATACATTGATCACGTGACTGATCATGCACTGATCACGTGGCTGATCATGCACTGATCACGAAGCTGATCATACTCTGATCACCTGAGTGTGCATGCACTGATCACGTGGCTGATCATGCACTGATCACGTGGCTGATCATGCACTGATCACGTGGGTGATCATGAACTGATCACGTGGCTTATCATACACTGCTCACGTGGCTGATCATGCACTAATCACGTTGTGGATGATGCACTGATCACGTGGCTGATCATACACTGATCACGTGGGTGATCATGAACTGATCACGTGGCTGATCATACACTGATCACATGAATGATCATGCACTAATCACGTTGTGGATCATGCACTGATCACGTGGCTGATCAGGCACTGATCACGTGGCTGATCATTACTCTGAAACACGAAGATGAAAATACAGTGATCACGTGACTGCATGCACTGATCACATGGCTATCATGCACTGATCACGTGTCTATCATGCACTGATCACGTGACTGCGCATTAACTGAACACATACCTGTTCATGCACTGTTTACGTGGCTATCATGCACTGATCACGTGGCTGATCATGCACTGATCACATGACGGCACATGAACTGATCACGTGGATATTATACACTGATCAAGGACAAATCATGCACTAATCACGTGACTGATCATGCACTTTACACGTGGCTATCATGCACTGATCACGTGACTGATCATGCAGTGATCACGAAGCTGATCATACTCCAATCACGTGAGTGTGCATGCACTGATCACGTGGCTGATCATGCACTAATCACGTTGTGGATGATGCACTGATCACGTGGGTGATCATACACTGATCACATGACTGATCATGAACTAATCACGTTGTGGATCATGCACTGATCACGTGCCTGTTCTTGCACTTATCACGTGGATGATCATACAGTGATTACAATGACTGATCATGCACTAATCACATTGTGGATCATGCACTGATCACATGAATGTGCATTGCATTGATCATGTGGCTGATCATGCACTTGATCACGTGGCTGATCATGCACTGATCACATATATGATCGTACACTGATCAGGTGGCTGATCCTGTACAAATCCCATTTGCATATCATGCTCTGATTCAGGTTGCTATCATGTTACTGATCACGTGGGCTGATCATACAGTGATCACGTGACTGACCATGCCACTGATTTAACGTTGTGGATCATTCACTGATGACTTGCTGATCAGGCACTGATCACGTGGCAGATCATACTCTGAACACGAAGATGAAAATACAGCGATCACGTGACTGCATGCACTGATCACATGGCTATCATGCCACTGATCACGTGTCTATCATGCTCTGATCAGTGACTGCGCATTAACTGAACACATACTGTTCATGCACTGTTTACGTGGCTATCATGCACTGATCACGTGGCTGATCATGCACTGATCACATGGCTATCATGCACTGATCACATGGCTATCATGCACTGATCACGTGGCTGATCATGCACTGATCACATGACGGCACATGAACTGATCACGTGGATATTATACACTGATCAAGGACAAATCATGCACTAATCACGTGACTGATCATGCACTGATCACGTTGGCTATCATGCACTGATCACGTGACTGATCATGCAGTGATCACGAAGCTGATCATACCCAATCACGTGAGTGTGCATGCACTGATCACGTGGCTGATCATGCACTAATCACGTTGTGGATGATGCACTGATCACGTGGATGATCATACACTGATCACATGACTGATCATGAACTAATCACGTTGTGGATCATGCCACTGATCACGTGCCTGTTTTGCACTTATCACGTGGCTGATCATACAGTGATTACATGACTGATCATGCACTAATCACATTGTGGATCATGCACTGAATCACATGAATGTGCATGTCATTGTTCATGTGGCTGATCATGCACTGATCACGTGGCTGATCATGCCCTGATCACATGTATGATCGTACACTGATCAGGTGGCTGATCCTGTACAAATCCCATTGCATATCATGCTCTGATCAGGTTGCTATCATGTACTGATCACGTGGCTGATCATACAGTGATCACGTGACTGACCATGCCACTGATTACGTGGCTATCATGCACTGATCACGTGGCTGATCATTGCACTGTTAACCTGGCTATAATACACTGATCTCGTGACTGATCATGATTCTTCACCATGCCTGATCCTGCACTTATGCTCGTGGCTGATTCTGCACTGATCACGTGGCTGATAATGCACGGATCACCTTGACTGATCATGCACTGATCACGTTGTCTGATCATGCACTACTCACGTGACTGATCATGGACTGATCACGTGACTGATCATTGCACTGATCATGAGCCTGATAATGCACTGATCACGGGCCTGTTCATTAACTGATCACGTGGCTGATCCTGCACTGATCACGTTGTGGATGATGCACTGATCACGTGGCTGAGCATACACTGATCACGTGGCTGATCTTGCACTTATCACGTGGCTGATCATACAGAGATCACATGACTGATCATGCACTAATCACGTTGTGGATCATGCACTGATCACGTGACTGATCATGCGCTGATTACGTGCCTGATCATGCACTGATTGCGTAAATTAGCATGCGGTTATCTCGTTTCTGAATTGTGCTTATCATGTGACTAGTCAAGAACTGATCACGTGGCTATAATGCACTGATCACGTGACTGTGCACACACTGAAAATATGGATGATCATACACTGATCACTTCACTGATCACGCACTGATCACGTGGCTGATCATGCACTGATCACGAAGCTGATCATACTCTGATCACGTGAGTGTGCATGCACTGATCACGTGGGTGATCATGAACTGATCACGTGGCTTATCATACACTGCTCACGTGGCTGATCATGCACTAATTACGTTGGGGATGATGCACTGATCACGTGGCTGATCATACACTGATCACGTGGGTGATAATGAACTGATCACGTGGCTGATCATACACTGATCACATGAATGATCATGCAGTAATCACGTTGTGGATCATGCACTGGTCACGTGGCTGATCATACAGTGATTACATGAATGATCATGCACTAATCACGTTGTAGATTATGCACTGATCACATGACTGTGCATGTATTAATCACGTGGCTGATCATGCAATGACACGTGGCTGATCATACACTGATCACGTGGCTGATCATGCACTGATCACGAAGCTGATC
>NW_020190849.1:0-5396 GCF_002263795.3 Bos taurus | reverse complement strand
TCTGCCCACCGATAGCAATCCCTGTGGGGTTCTCACTGTGGATGGGTCACCAGGCCCTGGAGATGCTTCGGAGAGGATGCCAGCCCCTGCTGCCCGCAGGACTCAGATCCCCAGAGACACTTTTTTTTTTTTTTTTAATTGGAGGACAGTTACTTTACAATATGGTGCTGGTTTCTGCCATACATCAGCATGGATCGGCCTTATGTGTCACATGCCCTCCCTCTACAACCTCTCCCCTCTAGGTTGTCACAAAGCCCCTGTGTGAGCTCTGTGAGTCACATGGCACATCCCCCGTGGTCTGTTTTACACGTGCTGGTGTGCACGTTTCCATGCTACTCTCTCCATTCGTCCCAACTCTCCCTCCCCTCTGAGTCCACAAGTCTGCTCTTTATGAGGGACACACAGTCAGCGTCTCCCTGGGCTGAGTGGAGTCCATGTGGCCGAGAACCCAAAGGAGATGCTCAGGGAGTAAGGATAGAAACTGACTCCTCCCCTGCCCCGGAGTGTGGGTTTTCCCCGTCACAACCCCCTTCAGGGGTGTCTCTCTTTATCGAATCACCGTCCAGCCCACCTTCCTGGGAACAAGCCCCTGGGTACTTCCTGCCTCCTCGGGGCCTCGGGTCCTTGGGCACAGTCTCCTCCCGATCTTGTCATCACCTGCAAGCTTTAGGGGTATTGATTTGGGTCAGAGCTCTCACTCTGATGGAGAACAGATACTCCTGTAAACGTGTGCCCGCTGCTCATGTACCTGGGGCGGGTGCCCTTTCTCGGCACCTGAGGTTCCTCCTTTGCATGTTGTCCCGACCCCAGCCCTCAGAGGGGCTGCGGGCTCTTGCTGCCATCGTCATGGTCAATTTCCAGACGAGGTGATGGCAGGAGAGGGTGGATGTGAAGGGCTGCAGGCTGAGACTGCACTAGAGGGTGAGTGTGGTACCCACCCAGAGCCTCCTCTGCTCCTAACTCTGAGGCGTGCTTGGAGAGTGTTTCTGAAACACGTAGCCACAGACAAGGGCAGAAAGAAAGTTCACCAAATGGAGGGGAAGCACAGCAAAGCAGGAGAGGTAGGCCATGTGGCCCCGGCGTGGGGATCATCTCGGGGTCGGGAAAGTTTCCACCCATGTGGACACACAGAGGGAACCATCGTCACAGAAAATAAAGGGAGGCAAGCATGTGATTATTTTGTAGAACAGGTGGTCACTGAAAAGAGGTGAAAATTTTCAAGTGAACAATCCAGTAGATTGAACACGTTAAAAAGTCATGCAGTCAAAAAGACAGCTGAGCGGCCCGTATGAAGTCGGAGCATAGCATTGAGGAAATGGTCCAGAGTGCAGCACAGAGAGCAGACAGGGAGATTCAGGAGAGGCGGGCCTGTGCTGAGGGCCAGTGTGGTATCTGTCGTAAGTGTCAGACGGGAAGACGCTCACGACAGACGGCAACGGCTGAGGAAGCAAAACGGAGCCTCCTTTACTGAGAGAACCGACCTGCGAAGGGCTGGGACTCATGCTGTGCACGTGACACCCGAGGGCCGCCCTGCTGGGCTCCTGACTGAGACTCGGCGCTCCTTACTTAGGGGCCCCAGCGGGATCACTGGCCAGGGATCCAGACACGGCATACTTGAGCTAAAGACCCACACCCTGCAACGGAGAGCCTGTGTGCCAGAGCGACATCAACAAATAGGTTAATTAATTACAACAAATAGGTTATATACAACAAATAGGTTAATTAATTACATGGTAAAAAAAAAGTAACATTCGTATCTTGACCTTTCATAATAAACTGAGAACTGAAGGTTAAATTTAAAAAGTATTTGGTACTGAATTATACAATTTGAAACAGTTAATTCTATTTTAAGTAAAATTCAAGTAAAAAAAGGCAGACTGGACTGAGGCCCTGAAAATGTCCTGAAATTACTTCCAGTGGAAAACGCAGATTATCAAGCGAATGACCAGCCCACAGGGAGCAGACTGCCCCTACCAAAAGGGGGCGCTAAAGGATACTGGAGCCATGCTGTCAGGCATTAACCAGGAAGAGTTCCCCCTGAGTCGGAGCACTTGCAAGGGGCAGAAGTGAGGGCTTCATGCAGAGCACAGCCCAGCTTCCAGAAGGTTCGGCACCGCCTCCCGCTGTGGGCCGTGCCTTAGCCTCAAACCGCCAGGTCCTCAGAGAAGAGGTGGGCTCTGGGGGCATTGGGCCCTTAACCTTGACAAGCGTTTTCCTCTCCTAGTACTTGAGTTACACGCTGGATTCCAAATAGGATGTTTCTCAAGCAACTTGATAAAAAGAGAATGAGGGTGAGAGAAGGCATTTCCAGAGGTGCAAGTTCTTGGATATTGATGGTTTTCACACAGAAAGGAATACTGAGAGGTGGCAGAGAGACAGTGAGATGCAACAGAGAGGAACACATGGCCGAAAATGAGCTTTGGAAAAGTACACAGACACACACTTGCATGCACAAACACACCCACACATGTGCATGGAGAGAGACGTGCACATGCCCACACACGTGTATATGAGTACCCAGAGTTCAGGTGAAGTACCGTTAATACTTTGTCTTTTCTAAAGGAGGAGGAGAATGCATACGTGTTCAGAAATAAAAATGTAAATACGTATTTTAAGCATGAGAGCAAGTGCCTAAAATGAGAAATGGAATAACTCCAAACGTGCCTGCTGTAATTAAATGAAAGAAAACCTTTTCAGCTTGACGGAGGTATAATTGAGAAAATTGATGCTGTAAAGAGCAATATTGCATAGGAACCTGGAATGTCAGGTCTATGAATCAAGGCAAATTGGAAGTGGTCAAACAGGAGATGGCAAGAGTGAACATCGACATTCTAGGAATCAGCGAACTAAGATGGACTGGAATGGTGAATTTAACTCAGATGACCATTATATCGACTACTGTGGGCAGGAATCCCTTAGAAGAAATGGAGTAGCCTCATGGTCAACAAGAGAGTCGAAATGCAGTACTTGGATGCAATCTCAAAAATGACAGAATAATCTCTGTTCGTTTCCAAGGCAAACCATTCAGTATCACGGTAAGCCAAGCCTATGCCCCAAACAGTAATGCTGAAGAAGCTGAACGATTCTATGAAGACTTACAAGACCTTTGAGAACTAACACCCCCCCCAAAATATGTCCTTTTCATTATATGGGACTGGAATGCAGAAGTAGGAAGTCAAGAAACACCTGCAGTCACAGGCAAATTTGGCGTTGGAGTAGAGAATGAATCAGGGCAAAGGCTAATAGAGTTGTGCCAAGAGAACGCACTGGTCATAGCAAACACCCTCTTCTAACAACACAAGAGAAGACTCTACACATGGATATCACCAGATTGTCAAGACTGAAATCAGATTGATTATATTCTTTGCAGCCAAAGATGGAGAAGCTCTATACAGTCAGCACAAACAAGACGTGGAGCTGACCGTGGCTCAGATCATGAACTCCTTATTGCCAAATTCAGACTGAAATTGAAGAAAGTAGGGAAAACCACTAGACCATTCAGGTATGACCTAAATCAAATCCCTTATTGCCGGGATCCAGCCCCGGCTGATCCAGGGTATTCGAAGCAGGGACGGCGTCGGCGAGGATCAGGATACAATAGCTTCAATTAGATATTAATTAGAGATGTAAAGAGTAATAGAATGAGGATAGCTCAGTAGGAAAATTCAGTAGAGAAAAGAGGCTGAGTAGCTTGGCTTACGTGGGAGACAAATAAAACTTCAAGACAAGAAGTTTGCACCACTTACGTAGGCCGCAGGCTTCCTTCCATTCTCCTGAAGGAGAGGAGACACTGAGGCCTCCCCGGTCGGATCTTAGAAGCCCGGGCATAATTAGTAAGCATGGCGGGTTCTGCGCTCCAGATGGAGACTCAGCCAGAGTGAGAGAGAGAGCGACATTGGGAGACCAGTATTTCGAGAAACTGATCCCAATTCTTTATTTTTCATGGTCTACATTTATACACTGAGATGTTATGTAAAGTCAAGTGGGGTCAGCAGTCCTGACTTTTATCAAAGTCAGGTGCTTCATACAAATGTATACAGAGGTCTTAGGCGTGTTACATCATCTTCTGGCCAGGGGGCCTGCTGACAATTTATGACCCTCTCCTTGTGACAGTGGTCAGTCAACCAGACACTTATTTCTCCAGGGGTGATTATTCTTAAAACAGACACGACCCAAATAAAGCTACATTCCTATAGGGTGAGGGTGTAGTGGGTTTTAGTTAAGGAAAGAATTTACTTAGCCTAAGGTCTAACGTGATTAATATCAAAGGTTAATACTTATTTCTTCTATATATTCATTAATGTGTGTAAGGGCAGGGGATATGGAGACTTAGCAACAAACATTGGCTCAACAAATGAAAAACCCTTCACCAGTACAATTTCTAATCAGCCCATTATACTTATACTAATAGTTTTCTAACTTTTCTAAGGAACCTGTTTTTAGAAGGTTTAAAGCATCTCGTGCCTCTCACGGTTGAGGGCTGTGAGCAATCACATGTGGCCAGACAAGCCTGTCAGGCAGGCTAGAGAACCTTCAGAGAAGGTTGTAGGTTAAAACACTCTTGTCACGCCCAGGAGTTTTTATTATCTGGAGCTCTAGGTTAACTCCTTCTCCGAAAGAGGTGGTGGGGGACAGCCCCCCTAAAGTCAGAGGTGTAGGCGAGCACAAAGTAGTAAAGTAGGCAGGCTCTGGTTATGGGGGTAGATGCTCAAGAATTTCCAGGGGGACTCCTGAGGCTCGATCCTGCCTTTGCGTATGTCTAGCCTCCTTCCTCATGACCTTTGTCATGGGCGGAGTGCCTCACGCCGGCCCCCAACACCTTATGATTATACAGTGGAAGTGAGAAATAGATTTAAGGGACTAGATCTGATACACAGAGTGCCTGATGAACTCTGGACGGAGGTTTGTGACTTTGTACAGGAGCAGGGATGAAGACCATCCCCATGGAAAAGAAATGCAAAAAATGGATGTCTGGGGAGGCCTTACAAATAGCTGTGAAAAGAAGAAAAGTGAAAAGCAAAGGAGAAAAGGAAAGATATTCCCATCTGAATGCAGAGTTCCAAAAAAAGCAAGCAGAGATAAAAAGCCTTCCTCAGCAATCAATGCAAACAAATAGAGGAAAAAACAGAATGGGAAAGACTAGAGATTTCTTCAAGAAAATTAGAGATACCAAGGGAACATTTCATGCAAAGATGGGCACATTAAAGGACAGAAATGGTATGGACCTAACAGAAGCAGAAGATATTAAGAGGTGGCAAGAATACACAGAACTGTACAAAACAGATCTTCATGACCCAGATATTCACGATGGTGTGATCACTCACCTAGAGCCAGACATCCTGGAATGTGAAGTCAAGTGGGCCTTAGGAAGCATCACTTTGAACAAAGCTAGTGGA
>NW_020190848.1:0-20100 GCF_002263795.3 Bos taurus | reverse complement strand
GATCACGTGGCTGTTCATGCACTGATCACGAAGCTGATCATACACTGATCACAGGACTGTGCATGCACTGATCATGTGGCTGATCATGCACTGATCATGTGGCTGATGATACACTGATCACGTGGCTGATCAGGCACTGATCACCTGGCTGATCGTACTCTGAACACGAAGCTGAAAATACACTGATCACGAGACTGCATGCACTGATCACTTGACTGCGCATGCACTGATCACGTGGATGATAATACGCTGATCACTTGACTGCTTATGCACTAAAAAAATGGCTGATCATGCACTGATCACATGACTGATCATGCACTGATCAATTGACTGATCATGCACTGATTAATCATGTGCTGGTCACGTGGCTATCATGCACTGATCAATTGGCTGATCATACACTGATCACGTGACTGATCATGCATAGATCACGTGACTATCATGCACTGATCACTTGATTGTGCATGCAATAATCACGTGGATGATCACGCATTTATCACGTGGCTGATCATGCACTAATCACATGGCGGAACATGAAACTGATCACGTGACTTAGCATGCAGTGATCTCGTGTCTGAATGGTGCTGATCATGTGACTAATCAAGAACTGATCACGTGGCTATAATGCACTGATCACGTGACTGCGCATGCACTGATCATGTGGATGATCATACACTGATGACGTTACTGATCAGGCACTGATCACGTGACTGATCATTCACTGATCACGTGGCTATTATGCACTGATCACGGGACTGCACATGCAGTGTTCACGTAATTGTAGACAATGATCACGTGGCTATCATGCACTGATCACGTGTCTATCATGCACTGAACACGTGGCTGATCAAACACTGATCACGTGGCTGATCATGCACTGATCACGTGGCTGATCATGCACTAATCAATTTGTGGATCATGCACTGATACGTGGCGGATCATACACTGATCACATGACTGATCATGCACTGATCACGTGCCTGATCATGCACTGATCCCGTGGCTGATCATGCACTGATCACGTTGCAGATCATGCACTCATCACGTGGCTGATCATACAATGATCCGTGGCTGATCATGCACTGATCACATGTATGATCGTACACTAATCACATGGCTGATCATGCACAAATTTCTTTGCATATCATGCTCTGATCAGGTTGCTATCATGTACTGATCACGTGGCTGATCATACTCTGAACACGAAGCTGAAAATACACTGATCACGTGACTGCATGCACTGATCACATGGCTATCATGCACTGATCATGTGTCTATCATGCACTGATCACGTGACTGCGCATTAACTGAACACCATACCTGTTCATGCACTGTTTACGTGGCTATCATGCACTGATCACGTGGCTGATCATGCATTGGTCAGCGTGACTGATCATGCACTGATCACGTTGCGTATCATGCACTGATCACATGACGGCGCATGAACTGATCACGTGGATATTATACACTGATCAGTGACAAATCATGCACTACTCACGTGACTGATCATGAACTGATCACGGGGCTATCATGCACTGATCACGTGACTGATCATGCACTAGACACGTCGCTATCATGCACTGATCACGTGGCTGTTCATACACTGATCACGTGACTGATCATGCATTGATCACGTGCCTGATCATGCACTGATCACGAAGCTGATCATACTCCAATCACGTGAGTGTACATGCACTGATCACGTGGCTGATCATGCACTAATCACGTTGTGGATGATGCCACTGATCACGTGGCTGATCATACACTGATCACATGACTGATCATGCACTAATCACGTTGTGGATCATGCACTGATCACGTGGCTGTTCTTGCACTTATCACGTGGCTGATCATACAGTGATTACATGACTGATCATGCACTAATCACGTTGTGGATCATGCACTGATCACATGAATGTGCATGCATTGATCATGTGGCTGATCATGCACTGATCACGTGGCTGTTCATGGCACTGATCACGAAGCTGATCATACACTGGTCACAGGACTGTGCATGCACTGATCATGTGGCTGAACATGCACTGATCATGTGGCTGATGATACACTGATCACGTGGCTGATCAGGCACTGATCACCTGGCTGATCGTACTCTGAACACGAAGCTGAAAATACACTGATCACGAGACTGCATGCACTGATCACTTGACTGCGCATGCACTGATCACGTGGATGATAATACGCTGATCACTTGACTGCTTATGCACTAAAAAAATGGCTGATCATGCACTGATCACATGACTGATCATGCACTGATCAATTGACTGATCATGCACTGATTAATCATGTGCTGGTCACGTGGCTATCATGCACTGATCACTTGCCTGATCATACACTGATCACGTGACTGATCATGCATAAATCACGTGACTATCATGCACTGATCACTTGATTGTGCATGCAATAATCACGTGGATGATCACGCATTTATCACGTGGCTGATCATGCACTAATCACATGGCGGAACATGAACTGATCACGTGACTTAGCATGCAGTGATCTCGTGTCTGAATGGTGCTGATCATGTGACTAATCAAGAACTGATCACGTGGCTATAATGCACTGATCACGTGACTGCGCATGCACTGATCATGTGGATGATCATACACTGATGACGTTACTGATCAGGCACTGATCACGTGACTGATCATTCACTGATCACGTGGCTATTAAGCACTGATCACGGGACTGCACATGCAGTGTTCACGTAATTGTAGACAATGATCACGTGGCTATCATGCACTGATCACGTGTCTATCATGCACTGAACACGTGGCTGATCAAACACTGATCACGTGGCTGATCATGCACTGATCACGTGGCTGATCATGCACTAATCACTTTGTGGATCATGCACTGATACGTGGCGGATCATACACTGATCACATGACTGATCATGCACTGATCACGTGCCTGATCATGCACTGATCCCGTGGCTGATCATGCACTGATCACGTTGCAGATCATGCACTCATCACGTGGCTGATCATACAATGATAACGTGGCTGATCATGCACTGATCACATGTATGATCGTACACTGATCACATGGCTGATCATGCCCAAATTTCTTTGCATATCATGCTCTGATCAGGTTGCTATCATGTACTGATCACGTGGCTGATCATACTCTGAACACGAAGCTGAAAATACACTGATCACGTGACTGCATGCACTGATCACATGGCTATCATGCACTGATCACGTGTCTATCATGCACTGATCACGTGACTGCGCATTATCTGAACACATACCTGTTCATGCACTGTTTACGTGGCTATCATGCACTGATCACGTGGCTGATCATGCATTGGTCACGTGACTGATCATGCACTGATCACGTTGCGTATCATGCACTGATCACATGACGGCGCATGAACTGATCACGTGGATATTATACACTGATCAAGTGACAAATCATGCACTACTCACGTGACTGATCATGAACTGATCACGTGGCTATCATGCACTGATCACGTGACTGATCATGCACTAGACACGTCGCTATCATGCACTGATCACGTGGCTGTTCATACAGTGATCACGTGACTGATCATGCACTGATCACGTGCCTGATCATGCACTGATCACGAAGCTGATCATACTCCAATCACGTGAGTGTGCATGCACTGATCACGTGGCTGATCATGCACTAATCACGTTGTGGATGATGCACTGATCACGTGGCTGATCATACACTGATCACATGACTGATCATGAACTAATCACGTTGTGGATCATGCACTGTTCACGTCGCTGTACTTGCACTTATCACGTGGCTGATCATACATTGATTACATGACTGATCATGCACTAATCACGCTGTGGATCATGCACTGATCACATGAATGTGCATGCATTGATCATGTGGCTGATCATGCACTGATCACGTGGCTGTTCATGCACTGATCACGAAGCTGATCATACACTGATCACAGGAATGTGCATGCACTGATCATGTGGCTGATCATGCACTGATCATGTGGCTGATGATACACTGATCACGTGGCTGATCAGGCACTGATCACGTGGCTGATTGTACTCTGAACACGAAGCTGAAAATACACTGATCACGAGATGCATGCACTGATCACTTGACTGCGCATGCACTGATCACGTGGATGATAATACGCTGATCACTTGACTGCTTATGCACTAAAAAAATGGCTGATCATGCACTGATCACATGACTGATCATGCACTGATCACTTGACTGATCATGCACTGATTAATCATGTGCTGGTCACGTGGCTATCATGCACTGATCACTTGGCTGATCATACACTGATCACGTGGCTGATCATGCACTAATCACATGGCGGAACATGAACTGATCACGTGACTTAGCATGCAGTGATCTCGTGTCTGAATGGTGCTGATCATGTGACTAATCAAGAACTGATCACGTGGCTATAATGCACTGATCACGTGACTGCGCATGCACTGATCATGTGGATGATCATACACTGATGACGTTACTGATCAGGCACTGATCACGTGACTGATCATTCACTGATCACGTGGCTATAATGCACTGATCACGGGACTGCACATGCAGTGTTCACGTAATTGTAGACAATGATCACGTGGCTATCATGCACTGATCACGTGTCTATCATGCACTGAACACGTGGCTGATCAAACACTGATCACGTGGCTGATCATGCACTAATCACGTGGCTGATCATGCACTAATCACTTTGTGGATCATGCACTGATACGTGGCGGATCATACACTGATCACATGACTGATCATGCACTGATCACGTGCCTGATCATGCACTTATCACGTGCCTGATCATGCACTGATCACGTTGCAGATCATGCACTCATCACGTGGCTGATCATACAATGATCACGTGGCTGATCATGCACTGATCACATGTATGATCGTACACTGATCACGTGGCTGATCATGCACAAATCCCATTGCATCTCATGCTCTGATCAGGTTGCTATCATGTACTGATCACGTGGCTGATCATACAGTGATCACGTGACTGACCATGCACTGATCACGTGGCTATCATGCACTGATCACGTGTCTATCATGCACTGAACACGTGGCTGATCAAACACTGATCACGTGGCTGATCATGCACTGATCACGTGGCTGATCATGCACTAATCACTTTGTGGATCATGCACTGATACGTGGCGGATCATACACTGATCACATGACTGATCATGCACTGATCACGTGCCTGATCATGCACTGATCCCGTGGCTGATCATGCACTGATCACGTTGCAGATCATGCACTCATCACGTGGCTGATCATACAATGATCACGTGGCTGATCATGCACTGATCACATGTATGATCGTACACTGATCACGTGGCTGATCATGCACAAATCCCATTGCATCTCATGCTCTGATCAGGTTGCTATCATGTACTGATCACGTGGCTGATCATACAGTGATCACGTGACTGACCATGCACTGATTACGTGGCTATCATGCACTGATCACGTGGCTGATCATGCACTGTTAACCTGGCTATAATACACTGATCTCGTGACTGATCATGCATTCTTCACGTGGCTGATCATGCACTGATCACGTGGCTGATCATGCACTGCACTGATCACGTGAGTGATCATGAACTGATCACGTGGCTTATCATACACTGCTCACGTGGCTGATCATGCACTAATCACGTTGTGGATGATGCACTGATCACGTGGCGGATCATACACTGATCACATGACTGATCATGCACTGATCACGTGCCTGATCATACACTGATCACGTGGCTGATCATGCACCGATCACGTTGCAGATCATGCACTCATCACGTGGCTGATCATACAATGATCACGTGGCTGATCATGCACTGATCACATGTATGATCGTACACTGATCACGTGGCTGA
Source organism: Bos taurus (assembly GCF_002263795.3). Taxonomy (NCBI): domain Eukaryota; kingdom Metazoa; phylum Chordata; class Mammalia; order Artiodactyla; family Bovidae; genus Bos; species Bos taurus. Next base: position 14,206 of record NW_020190848.1, on the reverse strand, counting down.
TCATGCACAAATCCCATTGCATCTCATGCTCTGATAAGGTTGCTATCATGTACTGATCACGTGGCTGATCATACAGTGATCACGTGACTGACCATGCACTGATTACATGACTATCATGCACTGATCACGTGGCTGATCATGCACTGTAAACCTGGCTATAATACACTGATCTCGTGACTGATCATGCATTCTTCACGTGGCTGATCATGCACTGATCACGTGGCTGATCATGCACTGATCACGTGGGTGATCATGAACTGATCAAGTGGCTAATCATACACTGCTCACGTGGCTGATCATGCACTAATCACGTTGTGGATGATTCACTGATCACCTGGCTGATCATACACTGATCACGTGGGTGATCATGAACTGATCACGTGAGTGATCATGAACTGATCACGTGGCTTATCATACACTGCTCACGTGGCTGATCATGCACTAATCACGTTGTGGATGATTCACTGATCACCTGGCTGATCATACACTGATCACGTGGCTGATCATGCACTGATCACATGTATGATCGTACACTGATCACATGGCTGATCATGCCCAAATTTCTTTGCATATCATGCTCTGATCAGGTTGCTATCATGTACTGATCACGTGGCTGATCATACTCTGAACACGAAGCTGAAAATACACTGATCACGTGACTGCATGCACTGATCACATGGCTATCATGCACTGATCACGTGTCTATCATGCACTGATCACGTGACTGCGCATTATCTGAACACATACCTGTTCATGCACTGTTTACGTGGCTATCATGCACTGATCACGTGGCTGATCATGCATTGGTCACGTGACTGATCATGCACTGATCACGTTGCGTATCATGCACTGATCACATGACGGCGCATGAACTGATCACGTGGATATTATACACTGATCAAGTGACAAATCATGCACTACTCACGTGACTGATCATGAACTGATCACGTGGCTATCATGCACTGATCACGTGACTGATCATGCACTAGACACGTCGCTATCATGCACTGATCACGTGGCTGTTCATACAGTGATCACGTGACTGATCATGCACTGATCACGTGCCTGATCATGCACTGATCACGAAGCTGATCATACTCCAATCACGTGAGTGTGCATGCACTGATCACGTGGCTGATCATGCACTAATCACGTTGTGGATGATGCACTGATCACGTGGCTGATCATACACTGATCACATGACTGATCATGAACTAATCACGTTGTGGATCATGCACTGTTCACGTCGCTGTACTTGCACTTATCACGTGGCTGATCATACATTGATTACATGACTGATCATGCACTAATCACGCTGTGGATCATGCACTGATCACATGAATGTGCATGCATTGATCATGTGGCTGATCATGCACTGATCACGTGGCTGTTCATGCACTGATCACGAAGCTGATCATACACTGATCACAGGAATGTGCATGCACTGATCATGTGGCTGATCATGCACTGATCATGTGGCTGATGATACACTGATCACGTGGCTGATCAGGCACTGATCACGTGGCTGATTGTACTCTGAACACGAAGCTGAAAATACACTGATCACGAGATGCATGCACTGATCACTTGACTGCGCATGCACTGATCACGTGGATGATAATACGCTGATCACTTGACTGCTTATGCACTAAAAAAATGGCTGATCATGCACTGATCACATGACTGATCATGCACTGATCACTTGACTGATCATGCACTGATTAATCATGTGCTGGTCACGTGGCTATCATGCACTGATCACTTGGCTGATCATACACTGATCACGTGGCTGATCATGCACTAATCACATGGCGGAACATGAACTGATCACGTGACTTAGCATGCAGTGATCTCGTGTCTGAATGGTGCTGATCATGTGACTAATCAAGAACTGATCACGTGGCTATAATGCACTGATCACGTGACTGCGCATGCACTGATCATGTGGATGATCATACACTGATGACGTTACTGATCAGGCACTGATCACGTGACTGATCATTCACTGATCACGTGGCTATAATGCACTGATCACGGGACTGCACATGCAGTGTTCACGTAATTGTAGACAATGATCACGTGGCTATCATGCACTGATCACGTGTCTATCATGCACTGAACACGTGGCTGATCAAACACTGATCACGTGGCTGATCATGCACTAATCACGTGGCTGATCATGCACTAATCACTTTGTGGATCATGCACTGATACGTGGCGGATCATACACTGATCACATGACTGATCATGCACTGATCACGTGCCTGATCATGCACTTATCACGTGCCTGATCATGCACTGATCACGTTGCAGATCATGCACTCATCACGTGGCTGATCATACAATGATCACGTGGCTGATCATGCACTGATCACATGTATGATCGTACACTGATCACGTGGCTGATCATGCACAAATCCCATTGCATCTCATGCTCTGATCAGGTTGCTATCATGTACTGATCACGTGGCTGATCATACAGTGATCACGTGACTGACCATGCACTGATCACGTGGCTATCATGCACTGATCACGTGTCTATCATGCACTGAACACGTGGCTGATCAAACACTGATCACGTGGCTGATCATGCACTGATCACGTGGCTGATCATGCACTAATCACTTTGTGGATCATGCACTGATACGTGGCGGATCATACACTGATCACATGACTGATCATGCACTGATCACGTGCCTGATCATGCACTGATCCCGTGGCTGATCATGCACTGATCACGTTGCAGATCATGCACTCATCACGTGGCTGATCATACAATGATCACGTGGCTGATCATGCACTGATCACATGTATGATCGTACACTGATCACGTGGCTGATCATGCACAAATCCCATTGCATCTCATGCTCTGATCAGGTTGCTATCATGTACTGATCACGTGGCTGATCATACAGTGATCACGTGACTGACCATGCACTGATTACGTGGCTATCATGCACTGATCACGTGGCTGATCATGCACTGTTAACCTGGCTATAATACACTGATCTCGTGACTGATCATGCATTCTTCACGTGGCTGATCATGCACTGATCACGTGGCTGATCATGCACTGATCACGTGAGTGATCATGAACTGATCACGTGGCTTATCATACACTGCTCACGTGGCTGATCATGCACTAATCACGTTGTGGATGATGCACTGATCACGTGGCGGATCATACACTGATCACATGACTGATCATGCACTGATCACGTGCCTGATCATACACTGATCACGTGGCTGATCATGCACCGATCACGTTGCAGATCATGCACTCATCACGTGGCTGATCATACAATGATCACGTGGCTGATCATGCACTGATCACATGTATGATCGTACACTGATCACGTGGCTGATCATGCACAAATCCCATTGCATCTCATGCTCTGATAAGGTTGCTATCATGTACTGATCACGTGGCTGATCATACAGTGATCACGTGACTGACCATGCACTGATTACATGACTATCATGCACTGATCACGTGGCTGATCATGCACTGTAAACCTGGCTATAATACACTGATCTCGTGACTGATCATGCATTCTTCACGTGGCTGATCATGCACTGATCACGTGGCTGATCATGCACTGATCACGTGGGTGATCATGAACTGATCAAGTGGCTAATCATACACTGCTCACGTGGCTGATCATGCACTAATCACGTTGTGGATGATTCACTGATCACCTGGCTGATCATACACTGATCACGTGGGTGATCATGAACTGATCACGTGGCTGATCATACACTGATCACATGATTGATCATGCACTAATCACGTTGTGGATCATGCACTGATCACGTGGCTGATCAGGCACTGATCACGTGGCTGATCATACTCTGAACACGAAGCTGAAAGTACACTGATCACGTGAATGCATGCACTGATCACATGGCTATAATGCACTGATCACGTGTCTATCATGCACTGATCACGTGACTGCGCATTAACTGAACACATACCTGTTCATGCACTGTTTACGTGGCTATCATGCACTGATCACGTGGCTGATCATGCATTGGTCACGTGACTGATCATGCACTGATCACGTTGCGTATCATGCACTGATCACATGACGGCGCATGAACTGATCACGTGGATATTATACACTGATCAAGTGACAAATCATGCACTGATCACGAAGCTGATCATATTCCAATCACGTGAGTGTGCATGCACTGATCACGTGGCTGATCATGCACTAATCACGTTGTGGATGATGCACTGATCACGTGGCTGATCATACACTGATCACATGACTGATCATGAACTAATCACGTTGTGAATCATGCACTGATCACGTGGCTGTACTTGCACTTATCACGTGGCTGATCATACAGTGATTACATGACTGATCATGCACTAATCACGTTGTGGATCATGCACTGATCACATGAATGTGCATGCATTGATCATGTGGCTGATCATGCACTGATCACGTGGCTGTTCATGCACTGATCACGAAGCTGATCATACACTGATCACAGGACTGTGCATGCACTGATCATGTGGCTGATCATGGACTGATCATGTGGCTGATGATACACTGATCACGTGGCTGATCAAGCACTGATCACGTGGCTGATCGTACTCTGAACACGAAGCTGAAAATACACTGATCACGAGATGCATGCACTGATCACTTGACTGCGCATGCACTGATCACGTGGATGATAATACGCTGATCACTTGACTGCTTATGCACTAAAAAAATGGCTGATCATGCACTGATCACATGACTGATCATGCACTGATCACTTGACTGATCATGCACTGATTAATCATGTGCTGGTCACGTGGCTATCATGCACTGATCACTTGGGTGATCATACACTGATCACGTGACTGATCATGCATAGATCACGTGACTATCATGCACTGATCACTTGATTGTGCATGCAATAATCACGTGGATGATCACGCATTTATCACGTGGCTGATCATGCACTAATCACATGGCGGAACATGAACTGATCACGTGACTTAGCATGCAGTGATCTCGTGTCTGAATGGTGCTGATCATGTGACTAATCAAGAACTGATCACGTGGCTATAATGCACTGATCACGTGACTGCGCATGCACTGATCATGTGGATGATCATACACTGATGACGTTACTGATCAGGCACTGATCACGTGACTGATCATTCACTGATCACGTGGCTATTATGCACTGATCACGGGACTGCACATGCAGTGTTCACGTAATTGTAGACAATGATCACGTGGCTATCATGCACTGATCACGTGGCTGATCATGCACTGATCACGTTGCAGATCATGCACTCATCACATGTATGATCATACACTGATCACGTGGCTGATCATGCACAAATCCCATTGCATATCAAGCTCTGATCAGGTTGCTATCATGTACTGATCACGTGGCTGATCATACAGTGATCATATGACTGACCATGCACTGATTACGTGGCTATCATGCACTGATCACGTGGCTGATCATGCACTGTTAACCTGGCTATAATACACTGATCTCGTGACTGATCATGCATTCTTCACGTGGCTGATCATGCACTGATCACGTGGCTGATCATGCACTGATCACGTGAGTGATCATGAACTGATCACGTGGCTTATCATACACTGCTCACGTGGCTGATCATGCACTAATCACGTTGTGGATGATGCACTGATCACGTGGCGGATCATACACTGATCACATGACTGATCATGCACTGATCACGTGCCTGATCATACACTGATCACGTGGCTGATCATGCACCGATCACGTTGCAGATCATGCACTCATCACGTGGCTGATCATACAATGATCACGTGGCTGATCATGCACTGATCACATGTATGATCGTACACTGATCACGTGGCTGATCATGCACAAATCCCATTGCATCTCATGCTCTGATAAGGTTGCTATCATGTACTGATCACGTGGCTGATCATACAGTGATCACGTGACTGACCATGCACTGATTACATGACTATCATGCACTGATCACGTGGCTGATCATGCACTGTAAACCTGGCTATAATACACTGATCTCGTGACTGATCATGCATTCTTCACGTGGCTGATCATGCACTGATCACGTGGCTGATCATGCACTGATCACGTGGGTGATCATGAACTGATCAAGTGGCTAATCATACACTGCTCACGTGGCTGATCATGCACTAATCACGTTGTGGATGATTCACTGATCACCTGGCTGATCATACACTGATCACGTGGGTGATCATGAACTGATCACGTGAGTGATCATGAACTGATCACGTGGCTTATCATACACTGCTCACGTGGCTGATCATGCACTAATCACGTTGTGGATGATTCACTGATCACCTGGCTGATCATACACTGATCACGTGGCTGATCATGCACTGATCACATGTATGATCGTACACTGATCACATGGCTGATCATGCCCAAATTTCTTTGCATATCATGCTCTGATCAGGTTGCTATCATGTACTGATCACGTGGCTGATCATACTCTGAACACGAAGCTGAAAATACACTGATCACGTGACTGCATGCACTGATCACATGGCTATCATGCACTGATCACGTGTCTATCATGCACTGATCACGTGACTGCGCATTATCTGAACACATACCTGTTCATGCACTGTTTACGTGGCTATCATGCACTGATCACGTGGCTGATCATGCATTGGTCACGTGACTGATCATGCACTGATCACGTTGCGTATCATGCACTGATCACATGACGGCGCATGAACTGATCACGTGGATATTATACACTGATCAAGTGACAAATCATGCACTACTCACGTGACTGATCATGAACTGATCACGTGGCTATCATGCACTGATCACGTGACTGATCATGCACTAGACACGTCGCTATCATGCACTGATCACGTGGCTGTTCATACAGTGATCACGTGACTGATCATGCACTGATCACGTGCCTGATCATGCACTGATCACGAAGCTGATCATACTCCAATCACGTGAGTGTGCATGCACTGATCACGTGGCTGATCATGCACTAATCACGTTGTGGATGATGCACTGATCACGTGGCTGATCATACACTGATCACATGACTGATCATGAACTAATCACGTTGTGGATCATGCACTGTTCACGTCGCTGTACTTGCACTTATCACGTGGCTGATCATACATTGATTACATGACTGATCATGCACTAATCACGCTGTGGATCATGCACTGATCACATGAATGTGCATGCATTGATCATGTGGCTGATCATGCACTGATCACGTGGCTGTTCATGCACTGATCACGAAGCTGATCATACACTGATCACAGGAATGTGCATGCACTGATCATGTGGCTGATCATGCACTGATCATGTGGCTGATGATACACTGATCACGTGGCTGATCAGGCACTGATCACGTGGCTGATTGTACTCTGAACACGAAGCTGAAAATACACTGATCACGAGATGCATGCACTGATCACTTGACTGCGCATGCACTGATCACGTGGATGATAATACGCTGATCACTTGACTGCTTATGCACTAAAAAAATGGCTGATCATGCACTGATCACATGACTGATCATGCACTGATCACTTGACTGATCATGCACTGATTAATCATGTGCTGGTCACGTGGCTATCATGCACTGATCACTTGGCTGATCATACACTGATCACGTGGCTGATCATGCACTAATCACATGGCGGAACATGAACTGATCACGTGACTTAGCATGCAGTGATCTCGTGTCTGAATGGTGCTGATCATGTGACTAATCAAGAACTGATCACGTGGCTATAATGCACTGATCACGTGACTGCGCATGCACTGATCATGTGGATGATCATACACTGATGACGTTACTGATCAGGCACTGATCACGTGACTGATCATTCACTGATCACGTGGCTATAATGCACTGATCACGGGACTGCACATGCAGTGTTCACGTAATTGTAGACAATGATCACGTGGCTATCATGCACTGATCACGTGTCTATCATGCACTGAACACGTGGCTGATCAAACACTGATCACGTGGCTGATCATGCACTAATCACGTGGCTGATCATGCACTAATCACTTTGTGGATCATGCACTGATACGTGGCGGATCATACACTGATCACATGACTGATCATGCACTGATCACGTGCCTGATCATGCACTTATCACGTGCCTGATCATGCACTGATCACGTTGCAGATCATGCACTCATCACGTGGCTGATCATACAATGATCACGTGGCTGATCATGCACTGATCACATGTATGATCGTACACTGATCACGTGGCTGATCATGCACAAATCCCATTGCATCTCATGCTCTGATCAGGTTGCTATCATGTACTGATCACGTGGCTGATCATACAGTGATCACGTGACTGACCATGCACTGATCACGTGGCTATCATGCACTGATCACGTGTCTATCATGCACTGAACACGTGGCTGATCAAACACTGATCACGTGGCTGATCATGCACTGATCACGTGGCTGATCATGCACTAATCACTTTGTGGATCATGCACTGATACGTGGCGGATCATACACTGATCACATGACTGATCATGCACTGATCACGTGCCTGATCATGCACTGATCCCGTGGCTGATCATGCACTGATCACGTTGCAGATCATGCACTCATCACGTGGCTGATCATACAATGATCACGTGGCTGATCATGCACTGATCACATGTATGATCGTACACTGATCACGTGGCTGATCATGCACAAATCCCATTGCATCTCATGCTCTGATCAGGTTGCTATCATGTACTGATCACGTGGCTGATCATACAGTGATCACGTGACTGACCATGCACTGATTACGTGGCTATCATGCACTGATCACGTGGCTGATCATGCACTGTTAACCTGGCTATAATACACTGATCTCGTGACTGATCATGCATTCTTCACGTGGCTGATCATGCACTGATCACGTGGCTGATCATGCACTGATCACGTGAGTGATCATGAACTGATCACGTGGCTTATCATACACTGCTCACGTGGCTGATCATGCACTAATCACGTTGTGGGATGATGCACTGATCACGTGGCGGATCATACACTGATCACATGACTGATCATGCACTGATCACGTGCCTGATCATACACTGATCACGTGGCTGATCATGCACCGATCACGTTGCAGATCATGCACTCATCACGTGGCTGATCATACAATGATCACGTGGCTGATCATGCACTGATCACATGTATGATCGTACACTGATCACGTGGCTGATCATGCACAAATCCCATTGCATCTCATGCTCTGATAAGGTTGCTATCATGTACTGATCACGTGGCTGATCATACAGTGATCACGTGACTGACCATGCACTGATTACATGACTATCATGCACTGATCACGTGGCTGATCATGCACTGTAAACCTGGCTATAATACACTGATCTCGTGACTGATCATGCATTCTTCACGTGGCTGATCATGCACTGATCACGTGGCTGATCATGCACTGATCACGTGGGTGATCATGAACTGATCAAGTGGCTAATCATACACTGCTCACGTGGCTGATCATGCACTAATCACGTTGTGGATGATTCACTGATCACCTGGCTGATCATACACTGATCACGTGGGTGATCATGAACTGATCACGTGGCTGATCATACACTGATCACATGATTGATCATGCACTAATCACGTTGTGGATCATGCACTGATCACGTGGCTGATCAGGCACTGATCACGTGGCTGATCATACTCTGAACACGAAGCTGAAAGTACACTGATCACGTGAATGCATGCACTGATCACATGGCTATAATGCACTGATCACGTGTCTATCATGCACTGATCACGTGACTGCGCATTAACTGAACACATACCTGTTCATGCACTGTTTACGTGGCTATCATGCACTGATCACGTGGCTGATCATGCATTGGTCACGTGACTGATCATGCACTGATCACGTTGCGTATCATGCACTGATCACATGACGGCGCATGAACTGATCACGTGGATATTATACACTGATCAAGTGACAAATCATGCACTGATCACGAAGCTGATCATATTCCAATCACGTGAGTGTGCATGCACTGATCACGTGGCTGATCATGCACTAATCACGTTGTGGATGATGCACTGATCACGTGGCTGATCATACACTGATCACATGACTGATCATGAACTAATCACGTTGTGAATCATGCACTGATCACGTGGCTGTACTTGCACTTATCACGTGGCTGATCATACAGTGATTACATGACTGATCATGCACTAATCACGTTGTGGATCATGCACTGATCACATGAATGTGCATGCATTGATCATGTGGCTGATCATGCACTGATCACGTGGCTGTTCATGCACTGATCACGAAGCTGATCATACACTGATCACAGGACTGTGCATGCACTGATCATGTGGCTGATCATGGACTGATCATGTGGCTGATGATACACTGATCACGTGGCTGATCAAGCACTGATCACGTGGCTGATCGTACTCTGAACACGAAGCTGAAAATACACTGATCACGAGATGCATGCACTGATCACTTGACTGCGCATGCACTGATCACGTGGATGATAATACGCTGATCACTTGACTGCTTATGCACTAAAAAAATGGCTGATCATGCACTGATCACATGACTGATCATGCACTGATCACTTGACTGATCATGCACTGATTAATCATGTGCTGGTCACGTGGCTATCATGCACTGATCACTTGGGTGATCATACACTGATCACGTGACTGATCATGCATAGATCACGTGACTATCATGCACTGATCACTTGATTGTGCATGCAATAATCACGTGGATGATCACGCATTTATCACGTGGCTGATCATGCACTAATCACATGGCGGAACATGAACTGATCACGTGACTTAGCATGCAGTGATCTCGTGTCTGAATGGTGCTGATCATGTGACTAATCAAGAACTGATCACGTGGCTATAATGCACTGATCACGTGACTGCGCATGCACTGATCATGTGGATGATCATACACTGATGACGTTACTGATCAGGCACTGATCACGTGACTGATCATTCACTGATCACGTGGCTATTATGCACTGATCACGGGACTTGCACATGCAGTGTTCACGTAATTGTAGACAATGATCACGTGGCTATCATGCACTGATCACGTGGCTGATCATGCACTGATCACGTTGCAGATCATGCACTCATCACATGTATGATCATACACTGATCACGTGGCTGATCATGCACAAATCCCATTGCATATCAAGCTCTGATCAGGTTGCTATCATGTACTGATCACGTGGCTGATCATACAGTGATCATATGACTGACCATGCACTGATTACGTGGCTATCATGCACTGATCACGTGGCTGATCATGCACTGTTAACCTGGCTATAATACACTGATCTCGTGACTGATCATGCATTCTTCACGTGGCTGATCAATGCACTGATCACGTGGCTGATCATGCACTGATCACGTGGCTGATCAATGCACTGATCACGTGGGTGATCATGAACTGATCACGTGGCTTATCATACACTGCTCACGTGGCTGATCATGCACTAATCACGTTGTGGATGATGCACTGATCACCTGGCTGATCATACACTGATCACGTGGGTGATCATGAAACTGATCACGTGGCTGATCATACACTGGTCACATGATTGATCATGCACTAATCACGTTGTGGATCATGCACTGATCACGTGGCTGATCAGGCACTGATCACGTGGCTGATCATACTCTGAACACGAAGCTGAAAATACACTGATCACGTGACTGCATGCACTGATCACATGGCTATCATGCACTGATCACGTGTCTATCATGCACTGATCACGTGTCTGCGCATTAACTGAACACATACCTGTTCATGCACTGTTTACGTGGCTATCATGCACTGATCACGTGGCTGATCATGCATTGGTCATGTGACTGATCATGCACTGATCACGTTGCGTATCATGCACTGATCACATGACGGCGCATGAACTGATCATGTGGCTGATCAGGCACTGATCACGTGACTGATCATTCACTGATCACGTGGCTATTATGCACTGATCACGGGACTGCACATGCAGTGTTCAAGTAATTGTAGACAATGATCACGTGGCTATCATGCACTGATCAGTGTCTATCATGCACTGAACACGTGGCTGATCAAACACTGATCACGTGGCTGATCATGCACTGATCACGTGGCTGATCATGCACTAATCACTTTGTGGATCATGCACTGATACGTGGCGGATCATACACTGATCACATGACTGATCATGCACTGATCACGTTGCAGATCATGCACTCCATCACGTGGCTGATCATACAATGATCACGTGGCTGATCATGCACTGATCACATGTCTGATCGTACACTGATCACGTGGCTGATCATGCACAAATCCCATTGCATATCATGCTCTGATCAGGTTGCTATCATGTACTGATCACGGGGCTGATCATACAGTGATCACGTGACTGACCATGCACTGCTTACGTGGCTATCATGCACTGATCACGTGGCTGATCATGCACTGTTAACCTGGCTATAATACACTGATCTCGTGACTGATCATGCATTCTTCACGTGCCTGATCATGCACTGATCACGTGGCTGATCTTGCACTGATCACGTGGCTGATCATACACTGATCACGTGGCTGATCATGCAATGATCACGTGGCTGATCATGCACTGATCACGTGGGGGATCATGAACTGATCACGTGGCTCCTCATACACTGATCACGTGGCTGAACATGCACTAATCACGTTGTGGATGATGCACTGATCACGTGGCTGAGCATACACTTATCATGTGGCTGATCTTACACTTATCACGTGGCTGATCATACAGAGATTACATGACTGATCATTGCACTAATCACGTTGTGGATCATGCACTGATCACGTGACTGATCATGCACTAGTCATGTGGCTATCATGCACTGATCACATGGCTGAACATACACTGATTACGTGACTGATCATGCACTGATCACGTGCCTGATCATGCACTGATTGCGTAAATTAGCATGCAGTTATCTAGTGGCCTGAATTGTGCTTATCATGTGACTAATCAAGAACTGATCACGTGGCTGTAATGCACTGATCACGTGACTGTGCACACACTGAAAATATGGATGATCATACACTGATCACTTCACTGATCACGCACTGATCAACGTGACTCATCATGCACTGATCACGTGGCTGATCATGCACTGAACACGAAGCTGATCATACTCTGATCACGTGAGTGTGCATGCACTGATCACGTGGGTGATCATGAACTGATCACGTGGCTCATCATTCACTGCTCACGTGGCTGATCATGCACTAATTACGTTGTGGATGATGCACTGATCACGTGGCTGATCATACACTGATCACGTGGGTGATCATGAACTGATCACGTGGCTGATCACACTGATCACATGAATGATCATGCACTACTCACGTTGTGGATCATGCACTGATTACGTGGCTGATCATACACTGATCACGTGGTTGATCTTGCACTTATCACGTGGCTGATCATACAGTGATTACATGAATGATCATGCACTAATCACGTTGTAGATTATGCACTGATCACATGACTGTGCATGTATTGATCACTTGGCTGATCATGCAATGAACACGTGGCTGACCATACACTGATCACATTACTGATCATGCACTGTTCACCGTGCCTGATCATTCACTGATCACGTGGCTGATCATGCACTGATCACGAAGCTGATCATACCCTGATCACATAACTGTGCATGCACTGAACACGTGGCTGATCATGCACTGATCATGGGGCTGATCATACACTGATCCGTGGCTGAACACACTGATCACGTGGCTGATCAGGCACTGATCACGTGGCTGATCATATCTCTGAACATGAAGCTGAAAATACACTGATCACGTGACTGCATGCACTTCACATGGCTATCATGCACTGTTCACGTGTTTATCATGCACTGATCACGTGACTGCGCATTCACTGAACACATACCTGTTCATGCACTGTTTACGTGGATATCATGCACTGATCACGTGGCTCATCATGCATTAATCACGTGACTGATCATGCAATGATTCTCGTTGCATATCATGCACTGATCACATGACGGTGCATGAACTGATCACGTGAATATTATACACTGATCACGTGACAGATCATGTACTAATCACGTGACTGATCATGCACTGATCACGTGGCTATCATGCACTGATCA
>NW_020190847.1:0-10579 GCF_002263795.3 Bos taurus | reverse complement strand
CCCAGGGATGTCCAATCTTCCATTCGAGTTGCGAAGGAAAGCTGGGGATTGCTCTCGAGTGACTGCAGGGCCAATAGACCTCATCTAGGCTTGTGTCCAGAGCCAATGTTCCCTCCTCCAGGGGGCCGACCAGGATCTCGGGGGTATGCATTCAGGACCACACCCGGGGAGACAGGGCCATTCATCTCTAGTAGGAGCAAAGAAGCCCGCTCTGCTCTCGAGTCGCGACGGGTATCCTCTTGGAGCTCACTTGGTGGACTAAAGGGAGTCAAGCCTCCTGAGGCGTTTGGAGAGAGGTTCGCGAGGTTGGCCTCTAGGCCATGCAGGAGACGAGGCCCTCATCTCCGCGATGACGGGGGAGTCTGGGGGTGGTTCTCGAGCGGCGGCCCCAGGGTGCGGTTTCTCACGAGGTGCGACGGCGAGGTCAGTGAGCCTCTCGTGGGGCGCCAGGGAAGTCGGGTCTCCATGCGAGTGGCGAGGGGGAGCGCGTCATTGTTCTCGAGTCATGGTAGGGGAATCTGGCCTCGAGACGTGTTGAAGAAGGTCTCTCGAGGTCTTTCTCGGGTTGAGGCAGGAAACCCTGGCTTCCCTCGACTTGTGCAGGTGACCTCAGGGGGCTTCTCATGGTGGCTCTGAGAAGTCAGGGAAACTGGAGGTGGGGGGGGGCCTCTCGGGACTCCACGGGGTTTGGTGCATTGGTGAGGGCCTCATCTCCAGTTGAGGCAGGAACCTCAGGGTTCCTCTGATTTCAGACTCCGCTCGCAGGGTCCCTGCAGACTTGGGACAGGAGAGTCAGGCCTCGTCTTGGGTTGAGGCATGGAACTCCGCTTGCCTCTCGAGGTGTCGCCGGGGAGGGAGGCCACTTGTCGAGCTGTATTTGGAATCTGGGGGTCTTTTCCGGACGATGCACGGGCGAGTCACTGCCCCTTCGTGTTGACTTCATTCACAGGGTGGAGTTCGGAGAGGTGTCCGGGCATCGGGTTCTTATCAAGAGGGGACCGGGAAATCGGGGTGCTTCGCAACGTGGAAGCACCCACGAGGCCACGTCTGGAATGTCGCCGTGAGCCCGGCCTCATCCTGAGGTGCGACCGGAAGGTCGGGAACCCCTTCCAGACAAAGCAGGGGAGTCGAACCTCCTGTCGAGATCAGGAGGGTAGAAGGGGCTCAGAGGAAGTGGTGCCGGAAAACCTCGGTGTTCCTCTCCAGGGAGACCGGTATGCCGGGGAACTTTGTCGGGGCGCATCAAGGGTGCCAAGTACCGTTTCGACCTCCAATTCCTAACGTGGGACTTCTCGTGAGACGCTGTAGCGGCACAGGGATTCATCTTGCGATGACTGGGGAAGCACGTGGTTTTCCTCGAGTTGCGGCGGGATTCTCGAGTTACGACGGGGAATTCAGGATGCCTCTTGTGTTGGCCCAGGGAAGTCCAATCTTCCATTCGAGTTGCGAAGGAAAGCTGGGGATTGCTCTCGAGTGACTGCAGGGCCAATAGACCTCATCTAGGCTTGTGTCCAGAAGCCAAAGTTCCTCTCCAGGGGCGACCGGGATCTCGGGGTTGCATTCCAGACGCACCCGGGGAGACAGGCATTCATCTCGAGTGGAAGCAAAGAACCCCGCTCTGCTCTCGAGTCGCGATGGGTATCTCTTGGAGCTCACTGGGTGGACTAAAGGGAGTCAAGCCTCCTGAAGCGTTTGGAGAGAGGTCGCGAGGTTGGCCTCTAGGCCATGCAGGAGACGAAGGCCCTCATCTCGCGATGACGGAGGAGTCTAGGGGTGGTTCTCGAGCGGCGGCCCCAGGGTGCGGTTTCTCACGAGGTGCGACGGCGAGGTCAGTGAGCCTCTCGTGGGGCGCCAGGGAAGTCGGGTCTCCATGCGAGTGGCGAGGGGGAGCGGGTCATTGCTCTCGAGTCATGGTAGGGGAACCTGTCCTCGAGACGTGTTGAAGAAGGTCTCTCGAGGCCTTTCTCGGGTTGAGGCAGGAAACCCTGGCTTCCCTGGACTTGTGCAGGTGACCTCAGGGGGGCTTCTCATGGTGGCGCTGAGAAGTCAGGGAAACTGGAGGTGGGAGGGGCCTCTCGGGACTCCACTGGGTTTGGTGCATTGGAAGAGGGCCTCATCTCCAATTGAGGCAGCAACCTCAGGGTTCCTCTGATTTCAGACTCCGATCGCAGGGTCCCTGCAGACTGGGGACAGGAGAGTCAGGCCTCGTCTTGGGTTGAGGCATGGAACTCCGCTTGCCTCTCGAGGTGTCCCCGGGGAGAGAGGCCACTTGTGGAGCTGTATTTGGAACCTGGGGGTTTTTCAGGACGATTCACGGGCGAGTCACTGCCCCTTCGTGTTGACTTCATTCACAGGGTGGAGTTCGGAGAGGTGTCCGGGCATCGGGTTCTTATCAAGAGGGGACCGGGAAATCGGGGTGCTTCGCAATGTGGAAGCACCCACGAGGCCACGTCTGGAATGTCGTCGTGAGACCGGCCTCATCCTGAGGTGCGTCCGTAAGGTCGGGAACCCCTTCCAGACAAAGCAGGGGAGTCAACCCTCCTGTCGAGATCAGGAGGGTAGAAGGGGCTCAGAGGAAGTGGTGCCGGAAAACCTCGGTGTTCCTCTCCAGGGAGACCGGGATGCCGGGGAACTTGGTGGCGGCCCATCAAGAGTGCCAAATACCGTTTCGACCTCCAATTCCTAACGTGGGATTTCTCCTGAGACGCTGTAGCAGGAAAGGGCTTCATCTTGCGATGACGGGGGAACCACGTGGTTTTTCTCGAGTTGCGGCGGGATTCTCGAGTTACGACGGGGAATTCAGGATGCCTCTTGTGTTGGCCCAGGGAAGTCCAATCTTCCATTCGAGTTGGGAAGGAGAGCTGGGGATTGCTCTCGAGTGACTGCAGGGCCAATAGACCTCATCTAGGCTTGTGTCCAGAAGCCAATGCTCCTCTCCAGGGGCGACCAGGATCTCGGGGTTGCATTCAGGACCCACCCGGGGAGACAGGCATTCATCTCTAGTGGAAGCAAAGAAGCCCGCTCTGCTCTCGAGTCGCGACGGGTATCTCTTGGAGCTCACTGGGTGGACTAAAGGGAGTCAAGCCTCCTGAGGCGTTTGGAGAGAGGTCGTGAGGTTGGCCTCTAGGCCATGCAGGAGACGAAGGCCCTCATCTCCGCGATGACGGGGGAGTCTCGGGGTGGTTCTCGAGCGGCGGGCCTGGGTGCGGTTTCTCACGAGGTCCGACGGCGAGGTCAGTGAGCCTCTCTTGGGGCGCCAGGGAAATAGTGTCTCCATGCGAGTGGCGAGGGGGAGCGCGTCATTGCTCTCGAGTCATGGTAGGGGAATCTGGCCTCGAGACGTGTTGAAGAAGGTCTCTCGAGGCCTTTCTCGGGTTGAGGCAGGAAACCCTGGCTTCCCTCGACTTGTGCAGGTGACCTCAGGGGGCTTCTAATGATGGCTCTGAGAAGTCACTGACCCTGGAGGTGGGGAGGGGGGCCTCTCGGGACTCCACGGGGTTTGGTGCATTGGAAGAGGGCCTCATCTCCAGGTGAGGCAGGAACCTCAGGGTTCCTCTGATTTCAGACTCCGATCGCAGGGTCCCTGCAGACTGGGGACAGGAGAGTCAGGCCTCGTCTTGGGTCGAGGCATGGAACTCCGCTTGCCTCTCGAGGTGTCCCCGGGGAGAGAGGCCACTTGTCGAGCTGTATTTGGAACCTGGGGCATTTTCCGGACGATGCACGGGCGAGTCACTGCCCCTTCGCGTTGACTTCATTCACAGGGTGGAGTTCGGAGAGGTGTCCGGGCATCGGGTTCTTATCAAGAGGGGACCGGGTAATCCGGGTGCTTCGCAATGTGGAAGCACCCACGAGGCCACGTCTGGAATGTCGTCGTGAGACCGGCCTCATCCTGAGGTGCGACGGGAAGGTCGGGAACCCCTTCCAGACAAAGCAGGGGAGTCGACCCTCCTGTCGAGATCAGGAGGGTAGAAGGGGCTCAGAGGAAGTGGTGCCGGAAAACCTCGGTGTTCTTCTCCAGGGAGACCGGGATGCCGGGGAACTTGTTGGGGGCGCATCAAGAGTGAAAAGTACCGTTTCCACCTCCAATTCCTAACGTGGGACTTCTCCTGAGACGCTGTAGCGGGAAAGGGCTTCATCTTGCGATGACGGGGGAACCACGTGGTTTTCCTCGAGTTGCGGCGGGATTCTCGAGTTACGACGGGGAATTCAGGATGCCTCTTGTGTTGGCCCAGGGAAGTCCAATCTTCCATTCGAGTTGCGAAGGAAAGCTGGGGATTGCTCTCGAGTGACTGCAGGGCCAATAGACCTCATCTAGGCTTGTGTCCAGAAGCCAAAGTTCCTCTCCAGGGGCGACCGGGATCTCGGGGTTGCATTCCAGACGCACCCGGGGAGACAGGCATTCATCTCGAGTGGAAGCAAAGAACCCCGCTCTGCTCTCGAGTCGCGATGGGTATCTCTTGGAGCTCACTGGGTGGACTAAAGGGAGTCAAGCCTCCTGAAGCCTTTGGAGAGAGGTCGCGAGGTTGGCCTCTAGGCCATGCAGGAGACGAAGGCCCTCATCTCGCGATGACGGAGGAGTCTAGGGGTGGTTCTCGAGCGGCGGCCCCAGGGTGCGGTTTCTCACGAGGTGCGACGGCGAGGTCAGTGAGCCTCTCGTGGGGCGCCAGGGAAGTCGGGTCTCCATGCGAGTGGCGAGGGGGAGCGGGTCATTGCTCTCGAGTCATGGTAGGGGAACCTGTCCTCGAGACGTGTTGAAGAAGGTCTCTCGAGGCCTTTCTCGGGTTGAGGCAGGAAACCCTGGCTTCCCTGGACTTGTGCAGGTGACCTCAGGGGGCTTCTCATGGTGGCGCTGAGAAGTCAGGGAAACTGGAGGTGGGAGGGGCCTCTCGGGACTCCACTGGGTTTGGTGCATTGGAAGAGGGCCTCATCTCCAATTGAGGCAGGAACCTCAGGGTTCCTCTGATTTCAGACTCCGATCGCAGGGTCCCTGCAGACTGGGGACAGGAGAGTCAGGCCTCGTCTTGGGTTGAGGCATGGAACTCCGCTTGCCTCTCGAGGTGTCCCCGGGGAGAGAGGCCACTTGTGGAGCTGTATTTGGAACCTGGGGGTTTTTCAGGACGATTCACGGGCGAGTCACTGCCCCTTCGTGTTGACTTCATTCACAGGGTGGAGTTCGGAGAGGTGTCCGGGCATCGGGTTCTTATCAAGAGGGGACCGGGAAATCGGGGTGCTTCGCAATGTGGAAGCACCCACGAGGCCACGTCTGGAATGTCGTCGTGAGACCGGCCTCATCCTGAGGTGCGTCCGTAAGGTCGGGAACCCCTTCCAGACAAAGCAGGGGAGTCAACCCTCCTGTCGAGATCAGGAGGGTAGAAGGGGCTCAGAGGAAGTGGTGCCGGAAAACCTCGGTGTTCCTCTCCAGGGAGACCGGGATGCCGGGGAACTTGGTGGCGGCCCATCAAGAGTGCCAAATACCGTTTCGACCTCCAATTCCTAACGTGGGATTTCTCCTGAGACGCTGTAGCAGGAAAGGGCTTCATCTTGCGATGACGGGGGAACCACGTGGTTTTTCTCGAGTTGCGGCGGGATTCTCGAGTTACGACGGGGAATTCAGGATGCCTCTTGTGTTGGCCCAGGGAAGTCCAATCTTCCATTCGAGTTGGGAAGGAGAGCTGGGGATTGCTCTCGAGTGACTGCAGGGCCAATAGACCTCATCTAGGCTTGTGTCCAGAAGCCAATGTTCCTCTCCAGGGGCGACCGGGATCACGGGGTTGCATTCCAGACGCACCCGGGGAGACAGGCATTCATCTCGAGTGGAAGCAACGAACCCCGCTCTGCTCTCGAGTCGCGACGGGTATCTCTTGGAGCTCACTGGGTGGACTAAAGGGAGTCAAGCCTCCTGAGGCGTTTGGAGAGAGGTCGTGAGGTTGGCCTCTAGGCCATGCAGGAGACGAAGGCCCTCATCTCCGCGATGACGGGGGAGTCTCGGGGTGGTTCTCGAGCGGCGGGCCTGGGTGCGGTTTCTCACGAGGTCCGACGGCGAGGTCAGTGAGCCTCTCTTGGGGCGCCAGGGAAATAGTGTCTCCATGCGAGTGGCGAGGGGGAGCGCGTCATTGCTCTCGAGTCATGGTAGGGGAATCTGGCCTCGAGACGTGTTGAAGAAGGTCTCTCGAGGCCTTTCTCGGGTTGAGGCAGGAAACCCTGGCTTCCCTCGACTTGTGCAGGTGACCTCAGGGGGCTTCTAATGATGGCTCTGAGAAGTCACTGACCCTGGAGGTGGGGAGGGGGGCCTCTCGGGACTCCACGGGGTTTGGTGCATTGGAAGAGGGCCTCATCTCCAGGTGAGGCAGGAACCTCAGGGTTCCTCTGATTTCAGACTCCGATCGCAGGGTCCCTGCAGACTGGGGACAGGAGAGTCAGGCCTCGTCTTGGGTCGAGGCATGGAACTCCGCTTGCCTCTCGAGGTGTCCCCGGGGAGAGAGGCCACTTGTCGAGCTGTATTTGGAACCTGGGGCATTTTCCGGACGATGCACGGGCGAGTCACTGCCCCTTCGCGTTGACTTCATTCACAGGGTGGAGTTCGGAGAGGTGTCCGGGCATCGGGTTCTTATCAAGAGGGGACCGGGTAATCGGGGTGCTTCGCAATGTGGAAGCACCCACGAGGCCACGTCTGGAATGTCGTCGTGAGACCGGCCTCATCCTGAGGTGCGACGGGAAGGTCGGGAACCCCTTCCAGACAAAGCAGGGGAGTCGACCCTCCTGTCGAGATCAGGAGGGTAGAAGGGGCTCAGAGGAAGTGGTGCCGGAAAACCTCGGTGTTCTTCTCCAGGGAGACCGGGATGCCGGGGAACTTGTTGGGGGCGCATCAAGAGTGAAAAGTACCGTTTCCACCTCCAATTCCTAACGTGGGACTTCTCCTGAGACGCTGTAGCGGGAAAGGGCTTCATCTTGCGATGACTGGGGAACCACCTGGTTTTTCTCGAGTTGCGGCGGGATTCTCGAGTTACGACGGTTAATTCAGGATGCCTCTTGTGTTGGCCCAGGGAAGTCCAATCTTCCATTCGAGTTGCGAAGGAAAGCTGGGGATTGCTCTCGAGTGACTGCAGGGCCAATAGACCTCATCTAGGCTTGTGTCCAGAAGCCAATGTTCCTCTCCAGGGGCGACCGGGATCTCGGGGTTGCATTCAGGACCCACCCGGGGAGACAGGCATTCATCTCGAGTGGAAGCAACGAACCCCGCTCTGCTCTCGAGTCGCGACGGGTATCTCTTGGAGCACACTGGGTGGACTAAAGGGAGTCAAGCCTCCTGAGGCGTTTGGAGAGAGGTCGCGAGTTTGGCCTTTAGGCCATGCAGGAGACGAAGGCCCTCATCTCCGCGATGACGGGGGAGTCTCGGGGTGGTTCTCGAGCGGCGGGCCTGGGTGCGGTTTCTCACGAGGTACGACGGCGAGGTCAGTGAGCCTCTCTTGGGGCGCCAGGGAAGTCGGGTCTCCATGCGAGTGGCGAGGGGGAGCGCGTCATTGCTCTCGAGTCATGGTAGGGGAATCTGGCCTCGAGACTTGTTGATGAAGGTCTCTGTAGGACTTTCTCGGGTAGAGGCAGGAAACACTGGCTTCCCTCGACTTGTGCAGGTGACCTCAAGGGGCTTCTCATGGTGGCTCTGAGAAGTCAGGGAAACTGGAGGTGGGTGGGGCCTCTCGGGACTCCACGGGGTTTGGAGCATTGGAAGAGCGCCTCATCTCCAGTTGAGGCAGGAACCTCAGGGTTCCTCTGATTTCAGACTCCGATCGCAGGGTCCCTGCAGACTGGGGACAGGAGAGTCAGGCCTCGTCTTGGGTTGAGGCATGGAACTCCGCTTGCCTCTCCAGGTGTCCCCGGGGAGAGAGTCCACTTGTCGAGCTGTATTTGGAACCTGGGGTTTTTTTCCGGACGACGCACGGGCGAGTCACTGCCCCTTCGTGTTGACTTCATTCACAGGGTGGAGTTCGGAGAGGTGTCCGGGCATCGGTTTCTTATCAAGAGGGGACCGGGAAATCGGGGTGCTTCGCAACGTGGAAGCACCCACGAGGCCACGTCTGGAATGTCGTCGTGAGCCCGGCCTCATCCTGAGGTGCGACCGGAAGGTCGGGAACCCCTTCCAGACAAAGCAGGGGAGTCGACCCTCCTGTCGAGATCAGGAGGGTAGAAGGGGCTCAGAGGAAGTTTTGCCGGAAAACCTCGGTGTACCTCTCGAGGGAGACCGGGATGTCGGGGAACATTGTGGGTCGCATCAAGGGTTCCAAGTACCGTTTCGACCTCCAATACCTCACGTGGGACTTCTCCTGAGACGCTGTAGCGGGAAAGGGTTTCATCTTGCGATGACGGGGGAACCACGTATTTTTTCTCGAGTTGCGGCGGGATCCTCGAGTTACGACGGGGAATTCAGGATGCCTCATGTGTTGGCCCAGGGAAGTCCAATCTTCCATTCGAGTTGCGAAGGAAAGCTGGGGATTGCTCTCGAGTGACTGCAGGGCCAATAGACCTCATCTAGGCTTGTATCCGGAATCCAATGTTCCTCTCCAGGGGCGACCGGGATCTCGGAGTTGCATTCCAGACGCCCCCGGGGAGACAGGCATTCATCACGAGTGGAAGCAAAGAACCCCGCTCTGCTCTCGAGTCGCGACGGGTATCTCTTGGAGCTCACTGGTTGGATGGACTAAAGGGAGTCAAGCCTCCTGAGGCGTTTGGAGAGAGGTCGCGAGGTTGGCCTCTAGGCCATGCAGGAGACGAAGGCCCTCATCTCCGCGATGACGGGGGAGGCTCGGGGTGGTTCTCGAGCGGCGGCCCCAGGGTGCGGTTTCTCACGAGGTGCGACGGCGAGGTCAGTGAGCCTCTCGTGGGGCGCCAGGGAAGTCGCTTCTCCATGCGAGGCGCGAGGGGGAGCGCGTCATTGCTCTCGAGTCATGGTAGGGGAACCTGGCCTCGAGACGTGTTGAAGAAGGTCTCTCGAGGTCTTTCTCGGGTTGAGGCAGGAAACCCTGGCTTCCCTCGACTTGGGCAGGTGACCTCAGGGGGCTTCTAATGGTGGCTCTGAGAAGTCAGGGACACTGGAGGTGGGGAGGGGGCCTCTCGGGACTCCACGGGGTTTGGTGCATTGGAAGAGGGCCTCATCTCCAGTTGAGGCAGGAACCTCAGGGTTCCTCTGATTTCAGACTCCGATCGCAGGGTCCTGCAGACTGGGGACAGGAGAGTCAGGCCTCGTCTTGGGTTGAGGCATGGAACTCCGCTTGCCTCTCGAGGTGTCCCCGGGGAGAGATGCCACTTGTCGAGCTGTATTTGGAACCTGGGGGTCTTTTTCTGACGAAGCACGGGCGATTTACTGCCCCATCGTGTTGACTTCATTAACAGGGTGGAGTTCGGAGAGGTGTCCGTGCATCGGGTTCTTATCAAGAGGTGACCGGGAAATCGGGGTGCTTCGCAATGTGGAAGCACCCACGAGGCCACGTCTGGAATGTCGTCGTGAGCCCAACCTCATCCTGAGGTGCGACCGGAAGGTCGGGAACCCCTTCCAGACAAAGCAGGGGAGTCGACCGTCCTGTCGAGATCAGGAGGGTAGAAGGGGCTCAGAGGAAGTGGTGCCGGAAAACCTCGGTGTTCCTCTCGAGGGAGACCGGGATGCCGGGGAACTTTGTGGGGGCGCATTAAGGGTGCCAAGTACCGTTTCGACCTCCAATTCCTACCGTGGGACTTCTCCTGAGACGCTGTAGCGGGAAAGGGCTTCATCTTGCGATGACGGGGAACCAACGTGGTTTTCTCGAGTTGCGGCGGGATTCTCCAGTTACGACGGGGAATTCAGGATGCCTCTTGTGTTGGCCCAGGGATGTCCAAACTTCCATTCGAGTTGCGAAGGAAAGCTGGGGATTGCTCTCGAGTGACTGCAGGGCCAATAGACCTCATCTAGGCTTGTATCCGGAATCCAATGTTCCTCTCCAGGGGCGACCGGGATCTCGGAGTTGCATTCCAGACGCCCCCGGGGAGACAGGCATTCATCACGAGTGGAAGCAAAGAACCCCGCTCTGCTCTCGAGTCGCGACGGGTATCTCTTGGAGCTCACTGGTGATTGGACTAAAGGGAGTCAAGGCCTCCTTGATGGCGTTTGGATGAGAGGTCGCTGAGGTTGGCCTTCTAGGCCGATGCAGGAGGACGGAAGGCCCCTCATCTCCGCGGATGAACGGGGGAGTCTGGGGTTGTTTCCTCGAGCTGGCGGCCCAGGGTGCGTTTCTCACGAGGTGCGGACCGAGGTCAGTGAGCCTCTCGTGGGGCGCCAGGGAAGTCGGGTTCTCCATCCCAGTGGCGAGGGGGAGCCCGTCATTGCTCTCGAGTCATGGTAGGGTAATCTGGCCTCGAGAAGTGTTGAAGAAGGTCTCTCGAGGTTTTCTCGGGTTGAGGCAGGAAACCCTGGCTTCCCTCGAATTGTGCAGGTGACCTCAGGGGGCTTCTCAGGTGGCTCT
Organism: Bos taurus; assembly: GCF_002263795.3. Taxonomy (NCBI): domain Eukaryota; kingdom Metazoa; phylum Chordata; class Mammalia; order Artiodactyla; family Bovidae; genus Bos; species Bos taurus. Next base: position 89 of record NW_020190847.1, on the reverse strand, counting down.
GAGAAGTCAGGGAAACTGGAGGTGGGACGGGCATCTCGGGACTCTCCTGGATTTGGTGCATTGGGAGAGGCCTCATCTCCAGTTGAAGA
>NW_020190846.1:0-7158 GCF_002263795.3 Bos taurus | reverse complement strand
CATTCATCATGTGACTGATCATGTGCTGATCATGTTTGGTGTCACACACTGATCATGTGCATCTGGAGGCAATGAACAAAGAGCTGAGTAGGCAGGAATCAGTCAGCAGGCTATAATCATGGAACTCAGCTCTGAGAAATCATGCTGCTCAGCTGGCAATAATCAAGTAGATGAGCAGGCAGGAATTATGCAGCACAGGTGGCAATTGTCAAGCAGATGACAGACAGGAATCGTACAGCTCAGCTGGCAATTGTCAAGCAGATGAGCAGACAGTAATCACGCAGCTCAGCAGGCCCTGAACACGTGACTGAGCATGCACTGTTCACGTCGCTGATCACACACCTATCACGTGAATGATCATGCACTGATCACGTGGCTCTCATGCACTGATCACGTGATTGCGCATGCACTGACCACGTAATTGTATGCACTGCTCACGTGGCTATCATGCACTGATGACGTGGCTGATCATGCACTTAACATGTGACTGATCATGCACTGATCACGTAGCTATCTTGCACTGATCACTTGGCTGATCATACACTCATCACGGGACTGATCGTGCATTGATTATGGCGCTATCATGCATTGACTACATGACTCCACATGCACTGATCACGTGGATGATCATGCACTGATCACGTGACTGACCATGCACTGATCACGTGACTGATTATGCACTGATCACGTGGCTGATCATGCACTGATCACGTGGCTATCACGCACTGCTCACGTGGCTGATCATGCAATGATCACGTAGCTACCATGTACTGGTCACGTGAATGATCATGCACTGATCACGTAATTGATCATGCACTGGTCATGTGGCTGATCATGCACTGATCACGTGGCTGATCATACACTGATCACGTGACTGATCATGCACTGATCACGTGACTGATCATGCACTGATCACGTGGCTATCATGCACTGATCACTTGGCTGGTCATACTGATCACGTGCCTCGTCATGCACTGATCACGTGGCTGATCATGCACTGATCACGTGACTGATCATGCACTGATCACGTGGCTATCATGCAGTGATCACGTGGCTATCATGCACAGATCACATGGCTGATCATGCAATGATCACGTAGCTACCATATACTGGTCACGTGACTGATCATACACTGTTCACCTGTCTGACCATGCACTGCTCACGTGGCTGATCACACACTGTTCATGGAACTGATCATGCACTGATCACGTGGATATCATGCATTGATCACGTGGCTGAACATGCATTGTTCACGTGGCTTACCACACACCTGTCACGTGACTGATCATGCACTGATCACGTGGCACTCATGCACTGATCACGTGGCTGATCATACTCTGCTCACGTACCTGATCATGCACACATCACGTGGCTATCATGCACTTCTCACCTGGCTGGTCATGCAATGTTCACGTAGCTACCATATACTGGTCACGTGACTGATCATGCTCAGATCACGTAAATGATCATGCACTGTTCAGTTGACTGATCATGTACTGATCACGTGACTGATCATGCACTGATCACGTGGCTATCATGCACTGCTCACGTGGCTGATCATGCAATGATCACGTAGCAACCATGTACTGGTCACGTGACTGATCATGCACTGATCACGTAATTAATCCTGCACTGATCACCTGACTCATCATGCACTGATCACGTGGCTGATCACACACGTATCACGTGACTGATCATGCACTGATCACGTGGCTATCATGCACTAATCACGTGGATAAACATACACTGATCATGTGACAGATCATGCAGTGATCACGCGGCTATCATGCACTGCTCACGTGGCTGACCATGCAATGATCACGTAGCTACCATGTACTGGTCACGTGAGTGATCATGCACTGAGCACGTAATTGATCATACACTGATCAGGTGACTTATCATGCACTGTTCACGTGACTGATCATGCACTGATCACGTGACTGATCATGCACTGATCTCGTTGCTCTCATGCAAGGTTCACATGGCAGATCATGTAATGATCACGTAGCTACCATGTACTGGTCACGTGACTATCATGCACTGATCACGTAATTGATCATGCACTGATCACGTGGCTGATCATACACTGATCACGTGACTGATCATGCACTGATCACGTGGCTGATCATGCAATGATCACGTAGCTACCATGTACTGGTCACGTGACTGATCATGCACAAATCACGTAATTGATCATGCACTGATCACGTGGCTGATCATGCAATGATCATGTAGCTACCATGTACTGGTCACGTGACTGATCATGCACTAATCACGTAATTGATCATGCACTGATCACGTGGCTGATCATGCCACTGATCACGTGACTGATCATGCACACATCACGTGGCTATCATGCACTGCTCACGTGGCTGGTCATGCAATGATCACGTCGCTACCATATACTGGTCACGTGAATGATCATGCACAGATCACGTAAATGATCATGCACTGTTCCGTGACTGATCATGTACTGATCACGTGACTGATCATGCACTGATCACGTGGCTATCATGCTCTCCTCCAGTGGGTGATCATGCAATGATCATGTAGCAACCATGTACTGGTCACCTGACTGATCATGCACTGATCATGTAATTGATCCAGCACTGATCACGTGGCTCATCATGCACTGATCCCGTGACTGATCATGCACTGATCACGTGGCTATCATGCACTGATCACTTGGCTGGTCATACACTGATCACGCAGCTACCATGTACTCGTCACGTGACTGATCATGCACTGATGACGTAATTGATCATGCACTGATCATGTGGCTGATCATGCACTGATCACTTAACTGATCATGCACTGATCACGTGACTTATCATGCACTGATCACGTGGCTTTAATGCACTGATCACATGGCTGGTCATACACTGATCACGTGCCTGGTCATGCACAGATTACATGACTGATCATGCACTGATCACGTCACAGATCATGCACTGATCACCTGGCTATCATGCACTACTCACGTGGCTGATCATGCAATGATCATGTAGCTACCATGTACCGGTCACGTGACAGATCATACACCCATCAGGTGACTGATCATGCACTGATCACGTGGCTATCATGCACTGTTCACGTGGCTGATCATACACTGATCACCTGCCTGGTCATGCACAGATCACGTGACTAATCATGAACTGATCACGTAGCAATCATTCACTGATCACCTGGCTGATCATGCACTGATCACGTGGCTATCATGCAATGATCACGTGGCTATCATGCACTGATCACGTGGCTGATCATGCACTGATACCGTGACTGAGCATGGACTGATCACATGACTATCATGTAGTGATCACGTGACTTAATGGCGCTGACCATGTGACTGATCATGCGCTGAGCATGTTTGCTATCATACACTGATCATGTGCCTCTGGAGGCAATAAACAAAGAGCTGAGTAGGCATGAATCAAACAGTCAGCAGGCAATAATCATGGAACTCAGCTGTGAGGAATCATGCTGCTCAGCTGGCAATAATCAAGCAGCTGAGCAGGCAGGAATTACACAGCACAGCTGGCAATTGTCAAGCAGATGACAGGCAGGAATCGTGCAGCTCAGCTGGCAATTGTCAAGCAGATGAGCAGACAGGAATCACGCAGCTCAGCAGTCCCTGATCACGTGACTGAGCATGCACTGTTCACCTGGCTGATCATACACTGATCACGTGATTGATCAAGCACTGATCACTTGGATATCATGCACTGATCACGTGGCTAATCATACACTGTTCACGTGTCTGACCATGCACTGATCACGTGGCTGATCATACACTGCTCACGTAACTGATCATGCACTGATCACGTAATTGATCATGCACTGATCACCGTGGCTGATCATGTAATGATCACGTAGCTACCATGTACTGGTCCCGTGAGTGATCATGCACTGATTCACGTAATTGATCATTCACTGATCACGTGGCTGATCATGCACTGAAACACGTGACTACGATCATGCACAGATCACGTGACTGATCATGCACTGATCGACGTGGCTATCATGCAACTGCTCACGTGGCTGATCATGCAGTGATCACGCAGCTACCATGTACTGGTCACATGACTGATCTTGCACTGATCACGTAATTGATCATGCACTGATCACCTGGCTTATCATGCATTCATCATGTGACTGATCATGTGCTGATCATGTTTGGTGTCACACACTGATCATGTGCATCTGGAGGCAATGAACAAAGAGCTGAGTAGGCAGGAATCAGTCAGCAGGCTATAATCATGGAACTCAGCTCTGAGAAATCATGCTGCTCAGCTGGCAATAATCAAGTAGATGAGCAGGCAGGAATTATGCAGCACAGGTGGCAATTGTCAAGCAGATGACAGACAGGAATCGTACAGCTCAGCTGGCAATTGTCAAGCAGATGAGCAGACAGTAATCACGCAGCTCAGCAGGCCCTGAAACACGTGACTGAGCATGCACTGTTCACGTCGCTGATCACACACCTATCACGTGAATGATCATGCACTGATCACGTGGCTCTCATGCACTGATCACGTGATTGCGCATGCACTGACCACGTAATTGTATGCACTGCTCACGTGGCTATCATGCACTGATGACGTGGCTGATCATGCACTTAACATGTGACTGATCATGCACTGATCACGTAGCTATCTTGCACTGATCACTTGGCTGATCATACACTCATCACGGGACTGATCGTGCATTGATTATGGCGCTATCATGGCATTGACTACATGACTCCACATGCACTGATCACGTGGATGATCATGCACTGATCACGTGACTGACCATGGCACTGGATTCACGTGACTGATTAGTGCACTGATCACGTGGCTGATCATGCACTGATCACGTGGCTATCAACGCACTGCTCACGTGGCTGATCATGCAATGATCACGTAGCTACCATGTACTGGTCACGTGAATGATCATGCACTGATCACGTAATTGATCATGCACTGGTCATGGTGGCTGATCATGCACTGATCACGTGGCTGGATCATACACTGAGTCACGGTGACTGATCATGCACTGATCACGTGACTGATCATGCACTGATCACGGTGGCTGATCATGCACTGATCACGTTTATATTGCACTGACTTGGCTGGTCATACTGAATCACGTGCCTCGTCATGCACTGATCACGTGGCTGATCATGCACTGATCACGTGACTGATCATGCACTGATCACGTGGCTATCATGCAGGTGATCCACGTGGCTATCATGGCACAGATCACATGGCTGATCATGCAATGATGCACGTAGCTACCATATACTGGTCACGTGACTGATCATATCACTGTTCACCTGTCTGACCATGCACTGCTCCACGTGGCTGATCACACACTGTTCATGGAACTGATCATGCACTGATCAGGTGGATATCATGCATTGATCACGTGGGCTGAACATGCATTGTTCACGTGGCTTACCACACACCTGTCACTTGGACTGATCATGCACTGATCACGTGGCACTCATGCACTGATCACGTGGCTGATCATACTCTGCTTCACGTAACTGATCATGCACCACATCACGTTGGCTATCATGCACTTCTCACCTGGCTGGTCCATTGCAATGTTCACGGTAGCTACCATATTACTGGTCACGTGACTGATCATGCTCAGATCACGTAAATGATCATGCACTGTTCAGTTGACTGATCATGTACTGATCACGTGACTGATCATGCACTGATCACGTGGCTATCATGCACTGCTCACGTGGCTGATCATGCAATGATCACGTAGCAACCATGTACTGGTCACGTGACTGATCATGCACTGATCACGTAATTAATCCTGCACTGATCACCTGACTCATCATGCACTGATCACGTGGCTGATCACACACGTATCACGTGACTGATCATGCACTGATCACGTGGCTATCATGCACTAATCACGTGGATAAACATACACTGATCATGTGACAGATCATGCAGTGATCACGCGGCTATCATGCACTGCTCACGTGGCTGACCATGCAATGATCACGTAGCTACCATGTAACTGGTCACGTGAGTGATCATGCACTGAGCACGTAATTGATCATACACTGATCAGGTGACTTATCATGCACTGTTCACGTGACTGATCATGCACTGATCACGTGACTGATCATGCACTGATCTCGTTGCTATCATGCAAGGTTCACATGGCAGATCATGTAATGATCACGTAGCTACCATGTACTGGTCACGTGACTATCATGCACTGATCACGTAATTGATCATGCACTGATCACGTGGCTGATCATACACTGATCACGTGACTGATCATGCACTGATCACGTGGCTGATCATGCAATGATCACGTAGCTACCATGTACTGGTCACGTGACTGATCATGCACTAATCACGTAATTGATCATGCACTGACCACGTGGCTGATCATGCAATTATCATGTAGCTACCATGTACTGGTCACGTGACTGATCATGCACTAATCACATAATTGATCATGCACTGATCTCGTTGCTATCATGCAAGGTTCACATGGCAGATCATGTAATGATCAGGTAGCTACCATGTACTGGTCACGTGACTATCATGCACTGATCACGTAATTGATCATGCACTGATCACGTGGCTGATCATACACTGATCACGTACTGATCATGCACTGATCACGTGGCTGATCATGCAATGATCACGTAGCTATCATGTACTGGTCACGTGACTGATCATGCACTAATCACGTAATGATCATGCACTGACCACGTGGCTGATCATGCAATTATCATGTAGCTACCATGTACTGGTCACGTGACTGATCATGCCCTTATCACATAATTGATCATGCACTGATCACGTGACTGGTCATGCACTGATCAGGTGGCTGATCATGCACTGATCACGTGACTGATCATGCACACATCACGTGGCTATCATGCACTGCTCACGTGGCTGGTCATGCAATGATCACGTCGCTACCATATACTGGTCACGTGAATGATCATGCACAGATCACGTAAATGATCATGCACTGATCCCGTGACTGATCATGTACTGATCACGTGACTGATCATGCACTGATCACATGGCTATCATGCTCTCCTCAAGTGGGTGTCATGCATGATCATGTAGCAACACTGTCACTGGTCACCTGACTGATCATGCACTGATCATGTACAGATCATGCACTGAT
>NW_020190845.1:0-8933 GCF_002263795.3 Bos taurus | reverse complement strand
ATCTAAACTGAATCACATGACTTGCGCATTGCACCTGATCATGTGGGGACTGATCATAGAAGTGAATCACTAGTGGCTGCTGATCATGCACTGATTAGGTGGCTGATCATGCATTGATCACGTGACTGCACATGCACTGTTCACTAATTGTAGGCAATGATCACGTGGCTATCATGCACTGATCACGTGTCTATCATGCACTGAGCACGTGGCTGATCATAAACTGATCACGTGACTGCGCATGCACTGATCATGTGGCTGATCATACACTGATCACGTCGCTGATCAGGAACTGATCACGTGACTTAGCATGCAGTGATCTCGTGTCTGAATGGTGCTGATCATGTGACTAATCAAGAACTGATCACGTGGCTATCATGCACTGATCACGTGACTGCGCATGCAATGATCATATGGCTGATCATACACTGATCACGTGACTGCACATGCACTGATCACGTGGCTGATCATACAGAGATCCAGTGGCTGATCATGCACCGATCACGTCGCTGATCATGCACTGATCACGTGACTGCACATGCACTGTTCACGTAATTGTAGGCAATGATCACGTGGCTATCATGCACTGATCACGTGTCTATCATGCACTGAACTCGTGGCTGATCATACACTGATCACGTGTCTGCCCATGCACGAATCACGTGACTGCACATTCACTGACCACGTAATTGAAGGCAATGATAACGTGGATGTCATGCACTGATCACGGGGCTGATCATGCACTCCTCATGTGACTGAGCATGCACTGATCACGTAGATATCATGCATTGATCACTTGGCTATCATGCACTCAACACGTGGATGATCATACACTGATCACGTGATTGCACATGCACTGATCACGTGGCTGATCATACAGTGATCATGTGGCTGATCATGCACTGATTACGTGGCTGATCATGCACAGATCACGTAGCTATCATGCACTGAACACATGGCTATCATGCACTGATCACGTGACTGATCATGCACTGATCACGTCGCTGATCATGCACTGATCACGTGGCTGATCATCCACTAATCACGTGCCTGATCATGCACTGATCACGTGGCTGATTATGCATTGATCACGAAGCTGATCATACACTGATCACGTGACAATGCATGCACTAATCACATGGCTTATGATCCACTGCTCACTTGGTGATCGTGCACTGATCACGTGGCTGATCATACCCTGATCACGTGGCTGATCATGCACTTATCACGAAGCTGATCTTACACGGATCACGTTACTGTGCATGCACTGATCACGTGGCTGATCATGCACTGATCACGTGGATGATCATACAATGATCACATGACTGATCATGCACTGATCACGAGCCTGACCATGCACTGATCACGTGGCTGAACATGCACTGATCAGGAAGCTGATCATACACTGATCACATGACTCTGCATGCAATGATCACGTGGCTCATATTGCACTGATCACTTGGCTGATCATACACTGATCACGTGGCTGATCATGCAGTAATCACGGTGCGGATTATGCACTAATCACGTGGTTGATCATACACTGATCACGTGTCTATCATGCACTGATCACATGACTGTGCATTAACTGAACACGTACGTGTTCATGCACTGTTTACATGGCTATCATGCACTGATCACGTGGCTGATCATGCATTGATCATGTAACTGATTATGCACTGTTGGCGTAGCTGTCATGCACTGATCACATGACTGCACATGCTATGATCACGTGACTGATCATGCACTGATCACGTGCCTGATCATGCACTGATCACGTGGCTGATCATGCACTGATGACGAAGCTGATCATACACTTAACACATGACTGTGCATGCACTGATCACATGGCTGATCATGCACTGATCATGTGGCTGAGCATGCACTGATCACTTAGCTATCATGCATTGATCACTTGGCTATCAGGCCCTGAACACGTGGCTGATCATACACTGATCACGTGACTGCACATGCACTGATCACGTGGCTGATCATACAGAGATCCAGTGGCTGATCATGCACTGATCACGTCGCTGATCATGCACTGATCACGTCATTGATCATGAACTGATCACGTGACTTAGCATGCAGTGATCTCGTGTCTGAATGGTGCTGATCATGTGACTAATCAAGAACTGATCACGTGGCTATCATGCACTGATCACGTGACTGATCATGCACTGATCACACAATTGATCCTGCACTGATCACATGGCTCACACGCACTTCCGTGTGTAGCTAGAGTCGAAAAACGTATCACGGACGAGATCTCATGCACAGACCTTCACATTGGTTGACATCCACTGCCATCACAAGTGAAGTCCGTCCGAAATGGTCTATTCATGCGACTAAATCAGCGGATATCATGAAACCAAACTGATGTTGCATTGGAATGATTGAACATACGTATTCACTGTGGATACCTTGATCATGCACAGATCACGTGACTGATCATGCACTGATCACGTGGCTATCATGCACTGCTCACGTGGCTGATCATGCAATGATCACGCAGCTACCAGGTACTGGTCACATGACTGATCATGCACTGATCACATAATTGATCATGCACTGTTCACCTGGCTTATCATGCATTGATCATGTGACTGATCATGTGCTGATCATGTTTGGTGTCACACACTGATCATGTGCCTCTGGAGGCAATGAACATAGAGCTGAGTAGGCAGGAATCAGTCAGCAGGCTATAATCATGGAACTCACCTCTGAGAAATCATGCTGCTCAGCTGGCAATAATCAAGTAGATGAGCAGGCAGGAATTACGCAGCACAGGTGGCAATTGTCAAGGAGATGACAGGCAGGAATCGTGCAGCTCAGCTGGAAATTGTCAAGCAGATGAGCAGACAGTAATCACGCAGCTCAGCAGGCCCTGATCACGTGACTGAGCATGCACTGTTCACGTGGATGATCACACACCTATCACGTGACTGATCATGCACTGATCATGTGACTGATCATGCACTGATGACGTGGCTATAATGCACTGATCACTTGGCTGGACATACACTGATCACGTGCCTGGTCATGCACTGATCACGTGGCTGATCATGCACTGATCACGTGACTGATCATGCAATGATCTCGTGTCTGATCATGCACTGATCACGTGGCTATCATGCATTGCTCACGTGGCCTGTCATGCAGTGATCACGTGGCTATCATGCACTACTCACTTGGCTGATCATGCAATGATCATGTAGCTACCATGTACAGGTCACGTGAATGATCATACACCCATCAGGTGACTGATCATGCACTGATCACGTGGCTATCATGCACTGATCACGAGACTGATCATGCACTGATCACGTCTATATCATGCACTGATCACATGACTGCCCATGCACTGATCACGTGGATGATCATACACTAATCATGTGACAGATCATGCACTGATCACGTGGCTGATCATGCACTGATACCGTGACTGAGCATGGACTGATCACATGACTATCATGTAGTGATCACGTGACTTAATGGCGCTGATCATGTGACTGATCATGCGCTGATCATGTTTGCTATCATACACTGATCATGTGCCTCTGGAGGCAATAAACAAAGAGCTGAGTAGGCACGAATCAAACAGTCAGCAGGCAATAATCATGGAACTCAGCTGTGAGGAATCATGCTGCTCAGCTGGCAATAATCAAGCAGCTGAGCAGGCAGGAATTACACAGCACAGCTGGCAATTGTCAAGCAGATGACAGGCAGGAATCGTGCAGCTCAGCTGGCAATTGTCAAGCAGATGAGCAGACACTAATCACGCAGCTCAGCAGGCCCGGATCACGTGACTGAGCATGCACTGTTCACGTGGCTGATCATACACTGATCACGTGATTGATCATGCACTGATCACATGGATATCATGCACTGATCACGTGGCTGATCATACACTGTTCACGTGTCTGACCATGCACTGATCACGTGGCTGATCATACACTGCTCACGTAACTGATCATGCACTGATCACGTGGCTATCATGCACTGAATACGTGGCTGAACATGCACTGTTCACGTGGCTGATCACACACCTGTCACGTGACATAACATGCACTGATCACGTGGCACTCATGCACTGATCACGTGGCTGATCATACTCTGCTCACGTAACTCATCATGCACACATCACGTTTCTATCATGCACTGCTCACGTGGCTCGTCATGGAATGATCACGTAGCTACCATATACTGGTCACGTGACTGATCATGCACAGATCACGTAAATGATCATGCACTGTCACGTGACTGATCATGTACTGATCACGATGACTGATCATGCTCCGATCACGGTGGCTGATCATGCACTGATCACGTAATTGATCATGCACTTATCATTTGGCTGATCATGCACTGATCACGTGGCCTGATATACACTGCATCACGTGACTGATCATCCATGATCACGTGACTGATCATGCACTGGATCACATAATTTCGATTCCATGCACGCGGTATCCACAGTGGGCATCAGTCACAGCACTGATTCCCGGATGGCGTTGATCCACACACGTATCACGTGACTGATCATGTACAGATCACGTGAATAATCATGAAGTGATCACGTGGCTATCCTGCACTGATCACGTGGATATCATGCACTGATCACGTGGCTTATCATGCACTGATCACGAAGCTGATCATACATTTAACACATGACTGTGCATGCACTGATCACATGGCTGATCATGCACTGATCATGTGGCTGATCATGCACTGATCACGTGGCTGATCATCCACTCTTCACATGACTGCGCATGCACTGATCACGTGACTGATCATGCTCTGATCAGGTGGCTGTCATGCACTCATCACGTGTCTATCATGCACTGAACACGTGGCTGATCATACACTGATCACGTGTCTTCGCATGCACTAATCACATGACTGCACATGCACTGAGCACGTAATTATAGGCAATGATCAGGTGGCTACCATGCACTGATCAAAGTGTCTGATCATGCAATGCTCATGTGAGTCAGGCTACACTAATGACGTAGCTATCATGCATTGATCACGTTGTCTATCATGCTCTGACACGTGGCTGATCATAAACTGATCACGTGACTGCGCATTGCACTGATCATGTGGCTGATCATAGAGTGATCACGTGGGCTGATCATGCACTGATTAGGTGGCTGATCATGCATTGATCACGTGACTGCACATGCATGTAACGTAATTGTAGGCAATGATCACGTGGCTATCATGCACTGATCACGTGTCTATCATGCACTGAGCACGTGGCTGATCATAAACTGATCACGTGACTGCGCATGCACTGATCATGTGGCTGATCATACACTGATCACGTCGCTGATCAGGAACTGATCACGTGACTTAGCATGCAGTGATCTCGTGTCTGAATGGTGCTGATCATGTGACTAATCAAGAACTGATCACGTGGCTATAATGCACTGATCACGTGACTGCGCATGCACTGATCATGTGGATGATCAACACTGATCACGTTACTGATCAGGCACTGATCACGTGACTGATCATTCACTGATCACGTGGCTATCATGCACTGATCACGTGACTGCACATGCACTGTTCACGTAATTGTAGGCAATGATCACGTGGCTATCATGCACTGATCACGTGTCTATCATGCACTGAACTCGTGGCTGATCATACACTGATCACGTGTCTGCCCATGCACGAATCACGTGACCGCACATTCACTGACCACGTAATTGAAGGCAATGATAACGTGGCTGTCATGCACTGATCACATGACTGCGCATGCTATGATCACGTGACTGATCATGCACTGATCACGTGCCTGATCATGAACTGATCACGTGGCTGATCATGCACTGATCACGTGGCTTATCATGCACTGATCACGAAGCTGATCATACATTTAACACATGACTGTGCATGCACTGATCACATGGCTGATCATGCACTGATCATGTGGCTGATCATGCACTGATCACGTGGCTGATCATCCACTCTTCACATGACTGCGCATGCACTGATCACGTGACTGATCATGCTCTGATCAGGTGGCTGTCATGCACTCATCACGTGTCTATCATGCACTGAACACGTGGCTGATCATACACTGATCACGTGTCTTCGCATGCACTAATCACATGACTGCACATGCACTGAGCACGTAATTATAGGCAATGATCAGGTGGCTACCATGCACTGATCAAGTGTCTGATCATGCAATGCTCATGTGAGTCAGGCTACACTAATGACGTAGCTATCATGCATTGATCACGTGTCTATCATGCTCTGAACACGTGGCTGATCATAAACTGATCACGTGACTGCGCATGCACTGATCATGTGGCTGATCATAGAGTGATCACGTGGCTGATCATGCACTGATTAGGTGGCTGATCATGCATTGATCACGTGACTGATTATGCACTGAATGCGTAGCTGTCATGCCCTGATCACATGAGTTCGCATGCCATGATCATGTGACTGATCATGCACTGATCATGAGGCAGATGATGCACTGATTACGTGGTTAATCGTACACTAACCACGTGGCTGATCATGCACTAATCACTTTGCGGATCATGCACTGATCACGAAGCTGATCTTACACGGATCACGTTACTGTGCATGCACTGATCACATGGCTGACCATGCAATGATCATGTGGCAGATCATGCACTGATCACGTGGTTAATCATACACTAACCAAGTGGCTGATCATGCACTAATCACGTTGTGGAGCATGCACTGATCACGTGGCTGATCATACACTGATCACGTCGCTGATCAGGAACTGATCACGTGACTTAGCATGCAGTGATCTCGTGTCTGAATGGTGCTGATCATGTGACTAATCAAGAACTGATCACGTGGCTATAATGCACTGATCAGCGTGACTGCGCATACACTGATCATGTGGATGATCATACACTGATCACGTTACTGATCAGGCACTGATCACGTGACTGATCATTCACTGATCACGTGGCTATCATGCACTGATCACGTGACTGCACATGCACTGTTCACGTAATTGTAAGGCAATGATCACGTGGCTATCATGCACTGATCACGTGTCTATCATGCACTGAACTCAGTGCTGATCATACACTGGATCACGTGTCTGCCCATGCACGAATCACGTGACCGCACATTCACTGACCACAGTAATTGAAGGCAATGATAACGTGGCTGTCATGCACTGATCACATGACTGCGCATGCTATGATCACGTGACTGATCATGCACTGATCACGTGCCTGATCATGACTGATCACGTGGCTGATCATGCACTGATCACGTGGCTTATCATGCACTGATCACGAAGCTGATCATACATTTAAACACATGACTGTGGCATGCACTGATCACATGGCTGATCATGCACTGATCATGTGGCTGATCATGCACTGATCACGTGGCTGATCATCCACTCTTCACATGACTGCGCATGCACTGATCACGTGACTGATCATGCTCTGATCAGGTGGCTGTCATGCACTCATCACGTTGTCTATCATGCACTGAAACACGTGGCTGATCATACACTGATCACGTGTCTTCGCATGCACTAATCACATGAACTGCACATGCACTGAGCACGTAATTATAGGCAATGATCAGGTGGCTACCATGCACTGATCAAGTGTCTGATCATGCAAATGCCATGGTGAGTCAGGCTACACTAATGACGTAAGCTATCATGCATTGATCACGTGTCTATCATGCTCTGAACACGTGGCTGATCATAAACTGATCACGTGACTGCGCATGCACTGATCATGTGGCTGATCATAGAGTGATCACGTGGCTGATCATGCACTGATTAGGTGGCTGATCATGCATTGATCACGTGACTGCACATGCACTGTTCACTTAATTGTAGGCAATGATCACGTGGCTATCATGCACTGATCACGTGTCTATCATGCCACTTGAGCACGTGGCTGATCATTAAACTGATCACGTGACTGCGCATGCACTGATCATGTGGCTGATCATACACTGATCACGTCGCTGATCAGGAACTGATCACGTGACTTAGCATGCAGTGATCTCGTGTCTGAATGGTGCTGATCATGTGACTAATCAAGAACTGATCACGTGGCTATCATGCACTGATCACGTGACTGCGCATGCAATGATCATATGGCTGATCATACACTGATCACGTGACTGCACATGCACTGATCACGTGGCTGATCATACAGAGATCCAGTGGCTGATCATGCACCGATCACGTCGCTGATCATGCACTGATCACGTGACTGCACATGCACTGTTCACGTAATTGTAGGCAATGATCACGTGGCTATCATGCACTGATCACGTGTCTATCATGCACTGAACTCGTGGCTGATCATACACTGATCACGTGTCTGCCCATGCACGAATCACGTGACTGCACATTCACTGACCACGTAATTGAAGGCAATGATAACGTGGATGTCATGCACTGATCACGGGGCTGATCATGCACTCCTCATGTGACTGAGCATGCACTGATCACGTAGATATCATGCATTGATCACTTGGCTATCATGCACTCAACACGTGGATGATCATACACTGATCACGTGATTGCACATGCACTGATCACGTGGCTGATCATACAGTGATCATGTGGCTGATCATGCACTGATTACGTGGCTGATCATGCACAGATCACGTAGCTATCATGCACTGAACACATGGCTATCATGCACTGATCACGTGACTGATCATGCACTGATCACGTCGCTGATCATGCACTGATCACGTGGCTGATCATCCACTAATCACGTGCCTGATCATGCACTGATCACGTGGCTGATTATGCATTGATCACGAAGCTGATCATACACTGATCACGTGACAATGCATGCACTAATCACATGGCTTATGATCCACTGCTCACTTGGTGATCGTGCACTGATCACGTGCTGATCATACCCTGATCACGTGGCTGATCATGC
>NW_020190844.1:0-9492 GCF_002263795.3 Bos taurus | reverse complement strand
TGACTATGCGGGTCTTCTGCTCCGCTGAATTGCTAGACCTCTGGACTGCAGTCTCCCATCTCTTGCTGACCTCTTGTTACCTCGCAGAATCCTGGTTGTGGAGGTTAGTTCCCTTGTCCTTACCCGACCCCTGTGGTAAGATGTTTCTCTCCTCTGGCCTGTAAGGCGTCATGGCATCCCAAAGTGCTAGAATCAATATTAGGCAGCTGTGAATAGATATTGAGGAAAGCAATGCACCCCACTCCATACTCTTGCCTGAAAATCCCATGACCAAAGCCTGTAGGCAGTCCATGGGTCGCTCAGATCGGACACTGAGCACTTCACTTTCACATTTCACTTTCATGCATTGGAGGAGACATGCAACCCACTCCAGTGTCTTGCCTAGAGAACCCCAGGACTCGGGCCTGTGGGCTGCCGTCCATGGTCACACAGACTCGACACACTGAAACGACTTCGCAGCACAGCAGCAGCACACAGCAGCGACAGGCATAATATCAAAAGTTAGAAACAGTCAGTAGGATCACACAATTCACCGTGAAGCAATATCTCCACTAGATCTGCTCTCAACGAATTCAATGTTACACAAATAAATAAACGGACAGAAGTTTTGGAACACATGACTGAGGTAGGGGTGAGGCAGTACATGTATGTGCAGGATCTTTAAGTATACTCTTAACGTAGATGAGGAGAAAAGGTAGGAGGAAAATTACTGTTTGGTTCAGGTCGCTTCTGGAGCCTTTTGGGGGAACGACTGAGCCAGAGTCTAGCGAAATACACAGGCTTTGAACATCGCTGAAGACAACATTTCTAAGGAAAAACGCATTGCTTAGCTCAAGGTTTGTCTGGGAATTCTTACACATCAGGAGATGGTCGAGGTGGATTTCTACAAAGAACATCCATGCAAAGGACAAGCCTGCACAGCTCTGTGCACATTGCCCCTCCCCCTCACAGCAGCAGCATTTCCAAGTGACTCCTAAGGCTTCGCCAAACTACAGGGGCACTCTGGGCTTCCTGTTTCCTCATTTTTCGGAATCTTTTCTAAAAAAAAGAAAACAAAAACAAATTAAAAAAAAAAAAAAAACCCGCACATTTCTTCGTACAATGCACAGTGGAAGGAACACAGGCTTCAATATTAAGACCTAAATTTGCAAAAACTTGGAGCTTGGTTTTTGTTTTGTTTGGTTTTGTTTTGTTTGAATCAAACCACATCATTTAAAATTTTTACACGTTCTAATTATTCGGTTCCAAACACCAAACTTGTACTGCACACGGTCCCATGGAAAGGCCCCTCAGCAGGACAGCCACAGATGCTGCATGAAAGGGCAGCAGGGTGCCTCCTCCTTGTTTGCTGCTGGGCGGCCACCGGGTTTTGAAACCCATGCACCTACTAAGTTTCTAGGGTGCAATTCGTGGACCTTCCTTTCCCATCCAGCAGGTGGTCAAGGGCCGCTGGCCTCCAAAGTGCAGAAGCAGGGCTGGGCCAGCCGGCCAGAGTTCAGGGTTCTGGCCTTGGACTTGCAGCGGACACTCGGCTGCTTGGGAAAACCGGCGGCTCTGACTTTCAGCAAAGGGGTGGAGCGGTCAAGGCTTGAGCCCAAAGGCGAGGCTTTCTGCGACCGCCAGGTTGTGCAACAGAGGGCGGACTACGTGGTTCCTGCTCCACGCAGTCCAGTTCCTGACTGTGGTCCGCACCCTCCGCGCCCACTGGATGCGACCTTGGGGACCAGGAGCGCACGCAGTGGGCGTTCCAGCCGCCACGGCGACCCCGAGAGGACAACGGGGAAGCCTCCCCACCCGCAGGAGCGACCCCGCCCGCGCCGCCCGCCTGCCATGCTCCGGTGCTTCCCAGCCGCAGTGGGGATCCCGGAGCACAACTGGGACCGCCCCATCCCGCACGACCGATTCCGACCGCGCGCCGGCTTCGCCCGCCCGGGCGCGCTCCCGGTGCGCTGCCACCTTCACACGGGCTCCCGGTGAGCCCGCCCACGCCGGTTCCAGGAGAGCTCTGGGACTCGCTCCCGCGCCGGTGAAACGGGAGGACAATCCATCCAGCCACAGAGGCAATCCAAGCTGTCTAGAATTCAGGGATCAACGAGGGCTACGGAAAGGAAAGACGACTGACTAGGAGGGCATGATATTCTATAGAACGGACAAAGTTGGTTTCCAAGGAAACTTGATTCTTGGAACCGGAAAGCTGGTTTTTTCATATGCAATTCCAAACCTGAGCTCCTTCCAAAGCTGCTGGCGCAGCCCACCCCATCCCAGAAAAACGGCTCAAAGAATCTTTTCCATCTCAGGCGGAAAACTGGAAGATGTCTTGTCTTGTCTGTCTGGATTGATGTCTGTGTCAGTGTGAGCTTGTGATTTTTGATAATAGTGCTCAAGTTCTGAGTTTTATTTCAATGGTCTCAAGACAAGGCAGCCTTGCAACCCAACTGCTTCCAATACAAGAAACTTTGACCTCAGGGAATGTCAGAGTCCGTGAACTGGGAATAGTCAATATGAATATCTAGTAGTTTTTGTTTTTTGCTCCTCTACTGTAGACATTCTAAGAGTCATCAACTGAAGAAAATGTTATAGTGCTCGGTTTGTTCTAAGGTAAAATTGTATAATCGTTCTAATTGTCACAGCTTGTCAAGAAAGTATGAAAGAAAGGAAAAAACGAAAAATTAATTGTGATATGAGCTTTTAGATAAACTGAACATAATTAACCTCGAAAATATTTGCTATGAGAGTCTTGATTGAAGGCAGAGGAGAAGGGGGACGACAGAGGTAGATGGTTGGATGGCATCACTGATTCCGATGGACATGAGTTTGAGCAAGCCCCTGGAGTTGGTGATGGCACGGAGCAGCTCCTGCAGGCACGGGGTCAAAGAGTCGACCGACTGAGCCATGGAACTGAACTACTACAATGTTTTCCAGGTGTTTTGGTTCCGAGTTTCTATCCTGTTGCTAATAAGTGACGACCAGTGTACTGAAGAGCTGGGTCATTTCAATAAATTAAGTTCTGAAACATTCACGCTTGAAAGGACTCCTTTTACACAGAAACAAAGAGATTTTTGACTATCCAATAAGAGTGTCTGGCACATCCTGACATGTGAAACGTAAGAAAGCAATTTTTTTTTGTTTTGTTTGGTTCTGATTTGGGTGTGTGTGTGTGTGTGTGTGTGTGTGTGTGGTGCGTGCGGGGGAGGGGAGGGGCGCTACTATCATGATAGGTATGTTCACAATCTGTCGAATGCAATATAAAGTCAGTTCTTGGTTGCTGAAGGGAATGTATGACTTGGTATTAAAAGAAGGTATGTGGCATGAAATCGCATTTTCTGAAGGAAACGACGTCGTTCTTTCTTCCAGGTGGCAGTTTAGGATGGGAGAAGCAAAGGAATGGGTAAGAATGGGATAGGAGGTTGTAGGGAAGTGGACCCCAGAAAGAGTGTTGTGCTAGCAAAGGTTTCTTGAGAGGTTGAACTGCTTTGCTAATGGATTTTAAGTTTCTTTACTCTTCCGTGATCTCTTCTAGGTTGACTAGAAGAGAAATTTTTGTTAGCTTTGGCTAAGTGGAGAAGTATTGCTTCACGGTGATTGTGTGATCTACTGACTGTTCTAAACCTTTTGATATTATGCACTGCTGCTGCTGCTGGCTGCTGCTGCTGCGAAGTCGTTTCAGTCGTGTCGAGTCTGTGTGACCCATGGACGGCAGCCACAGGCCCGCAGTCCTGGGGTTTCTAGGCAAGAAACTGGAGTGGGTTGCATGTCTCTCCAATGCATGAAAGTGAAATGTGAAAGTGAAGTCGCTCAGTCGTGCCGACTCTGAGCGACCCATGGACTGCAGCTACAGGCTCTTCGTCATGAGATTTTCCAGGCAAGAGTATGGAGTGGGGTGCATTGCTTCTCCATATTATTCACAAGCCTGCTAAATCATTGACTTCTAGCCACTTTGGGATGCCAATGCACCACCTTACAGGCCAGAGGAGAGAAAACATTACACAGGAGGTCGGGTAAGGAACAAGGAACTAACAAGCTCCACAACCAGGATTCTGCAGAGGTCAACAAGAGGTCAGCAAGAGATGGGAGACTGCAGTCCAGAGGTCTAGCAATTCCAGCGAGCAGCAAAGACCAGCATAGTCAAACGAATTCAATGTTACCAAAACAAATAATAAACGGACAGAAGTTCTTGGAAACATGATGAGGTTAGGGGTGAGGCAGTAATGTATGTGCAGGATACTCTTAAAGTATACTCTTAACGTAGATGAGGAGAACAAGGTAGGAGGAAACTTACTGTTTGGTTCAGGTCGCTTCTGAGCTTTTGGGGGAACGACCTGAAGCAGAGTCTAGCGAAATACACAGGCTTTGAACATCGCTGAAGACAACATTTCTAAGGAAAAACGCATTGCTTAGCTCAAGGTTTGTCTGGGAAATTCTTAAACATAAGGAGATGGCTCCGAGGTGGATTTCTACAAAGAAATCCATGCAAGGAAAGCTGCACAGCTCTGTGACATCTGCCCTCCCCTCACAGCAGCAGCATTTCAAGTGACTCCTAAGGCTTCGCAAACTACAGGGGCACTCTGGGCTTCCTGTTTCCATCATTTTTCGGAATCTTTTCTAAAAAAAAGAAAAAAAAAAAATTAAAAAAAAAAAAAAAACCCGCACATTTTTCGTACAATGCACAGTGGAAGGAAACAGGCTTCAATATTAAGACTAAATTTGCAAAAACTTGGAGCTTGGTTTTTTGTTTTGTTTGGTTTTGTTTTGTTTGAATCAAACCACATCATTTAAAATTTTACACGTTCTAATTATTCGGTTCAAAACCAAACTTGTACTGCACACGGTCCATGGAAAGGCCCTCAGCAGGACAGCACAGATGCTGCATGAAAGGGCAGCAGGGTGCCTCCTCCTTGTTTGCTGCTGGGCGGCACGGGTTTTGAAACCATGCACCTACTAAGTTTCTAGGGTGCAATTCGTGGACCTTCCTTTCCATCCAGCAGGTGGTCAAGGGCCGCTGGCTCCAAAGTGCAGAAGCAGGGCTGGGCAGCCGGCAGAGTTCAGGGTTTGGCCTTGGACTTGCAGCGGACACTCGGCTGCTTGGGAAAACGCGCGGCTCTGACTTTCAGCAAAGGGGTGGAGCGGTCAAGGCTTGAGCCAAAGGCGAGGCTTTCTGCGACGCAGGTTGTGCAACAGAGGGCGGACTACGTGGTTCCTGCTCCACGCAGTCCAGTTCCTGACTGTGGTCCGCACCCTCCGCGCCCACTGGATGCGACCTTGGGGACCAGGAGCGCACGCAGTGGGCGTTCCAGCGCACGGCGACCCGAGAGGACACGGGGAAGCCTCCCACCCGCAGGAGCGCCCCGCCCGGCGCCGCCCTGCCATGCTCCGGTGCTTCCAGCCGCAGTGGGGATCCCGGAGCACAACTGGGACCGCCCCATCCCGCACGACCGATTCCGACCGCGCCGCCGGCTTCGCCCGCCCGGGCGCGCTCCCGGTGCGCTGCCCACTTCACACGGGCTCCCGGTGAGCCCGCCCACGCCGGTTCAGGAGAGCTCTGGGACTCGCTCCGCGCCGGTGAAACGGGAGGACAATCATCCAGCCACAGAGGCAATCCAAGCTGTCTAGATTCAGGATCAACGAGGCTACGGAAAGGAAAGAGACTGACCTAGGAGGGCCATGATATTCTACAGAACGGACAAAGTTGGTTTCCAAGGAAACTTGATTCCTTGGAACCGGAAAGCTGGTTCTTTTCATATGCAATTCCAACCATGAGCTCCTTCCAAAGCCTGCCTGGCGCCAGCCACCCCCACTCCCAGAAAAACGGCTCAAAGAAATCTTTTCCATCTCAGCGGAAAACTGGAAGATGTTTGTCTTGTCTGTCTGGATTGATGTTGTGTCAGTGTGAGCTTGTGATTTTTGATAATAGTGCTCAAGTCTGAGTCTTATATTCAATGGTCTCAAGACAAGGCAGCCCTTGCACCCAACTGCTTCAATACAAGAAACTTTGACCTCAGGGAATGTAGAGTCCGTGAACTGGGAACTAGTCATATGAGAAATATCTAGTAGTTTTGTTTTTGCCCTCTACTGTAGACATGTAAGAGTCATCAACATGAGCACAAATGTCATCAGTGCCTCGGTTTGTTCTAAGGTAAAATTGCTATATCTGTTTATCTGTCACAGCTTGTACAAGAAGTACTCGAAGAACAGGAAAAACGAAAATAAATGTGATATGAGCTTTTAGATAAACTATGAACACTAATTACACTCGAAAATATCTGCCTATGAGGTCTTGATTGAAGGCAGAGGAGAAGGGACGACAGAGGCTAAGATGGTTGGATGCATACTGATTCGATGGACATGAGTTTGAGCAGCCCTGGAGTTGGTGATGGACACGGAAGCCCAGCGTCCTGCAGCCAGGGGTCAAAGAGTCAGACACGACTGAGCACTGAACTGAACTGAACATACAATCGTTCTCCAGGTGTTTGGTTACCGAGTTTCTATCTGTGCTAATAAGTGACGACAGTGTACTGAAGAGCTGGGTCATTCCAAATAATTAAAGTTTGAACATTCACGCTTGAAAGGCTCCCTTTTACACAGAACAAAAGAGATTTTTGACTACAATAAGAGTGTCTGGCACCATCCTGAATGTGAACGTAAGAAAGCATTTTTGTTTGTTTGGTTTGATTTGGGGGGGTGTGTGTGGTGTGGGTGTGTGTGTGTGTGTGTGTGGTGCGTGGCGGGGAGGGGAGGGCGCTACTACATGATAGTGTGTTCAAATGGAATGCAATATAAAAGTCAGTTCTTGGTTGCTGAAGGGAATGTATGATTGGTATTAAAAAAAGGTATGTGCATGAAATCGCATTCTGAAGGAAACGACGTCGTCTTTCTTCCAGGTGGCAGTTGAGGATGGGAGAAGCAAAGGAATGGGTAAGAATGGGATCAGGAGGTTGTAGGGAAGTGGACCCCAGAAAGAGTGTTGTGCTAGCACAAGGTTTTTGAGAGGTTGAACTGCCTTGCTATGGATTTTAAGTTTCTTTACTCTTCGTGATTTTTCTAGGTTGCTAGAAAGAAATTTTTGTTGCTTTGTAGTGGAGGAAGTATTGCTTACCGGTGATTGTGTGATCTACTGACTGTTCTAACCTTTTGATATTATGATGCTTTGCTGCTGCTGCTGCTGCTGCTGTGCTGCGAAGTCGTTTCAGTCGTGTCCGAGTCTGTGTGACCATGGACGGAGCCACAGGCCGAGTCCTGTGGTTTTAGGCAAGAACATGGAGTGGGTTGCCATGTCTCTACTGCATGAAGTGAATGTGAAGTGAGTGCTCAGTGTGCCGATCTGAGGACCATGGATGCAGCCTACAGGCTTTCCGTCATGAGATTTTTCCAGGAAGAGTATGGAGTGGGGTGCCATTGCCTTTCACTATCTATTACAAGCTGCCTAAATCATTGACTTCTAGACTTTGGGATGCAATGCCACCTTAGCAGCGAGGAGAGAAACTTACAAGGAGGTCGGGTAAGGACAAGGAATAACAGCTCAAACCAGGATTCTGAGAGGTCAAAAGAGGTAGCAAGAGATGGGAACTGCAGTCAGAGGTCTAGCATTCAGCGAGCAGCAAAGACCGAGCTAGTCAAAACGAATTCAATGTTACAAAAAAATAAATAACGGACGAAGTCTTGGAAACATGATGAGGTTAGGGGTGAGGCAGTACATGTATGTAGGATACTCTTAAAGTATCTTTAAGAGATGAGGAGAACAAGGAGGAGGAAAATTACTGTTTGGTTCAGGTCGCTCTGAGCTTTTGGGGAACGACTTGAAGCAGAGTCTAGCGAAATACACAGGCTTTGAACATCGTGAAGACAACATTCTAAGGAAAAACGCATTGCTTAGCTCAAGGTTTTCTGGGAATTCTTACACATAGAAGAGTCGAGGTGGATTCTACAAAGAACATCCATGCAAAGAACAGCTGCACAGCTCTGTGCACATCCCCCCTCACAGCAGAGCATTTCCAGTGACCTCTAAGGCTTCGCAAATACAGGGACCTCTGGGCTTCCTGTTTCCTCATTTTTCGGAATTTTCTAAAAAAAGAAAAAAAAAAAACAAATTAAAAAAAAAAAAACCGACATTTTGTACATGCACAGTGGAAGGAACAGGCTTCAATATAAGACTAAATTTGCAAAAACTTGGATGTGGTTTTTTGTTGTTTGGTTTTGTTTTGTTTGAATAACACATATTTAAATTTTACACGTTCTAATTATCGGTTCAAAACACAACTTGTACTGCACACGGTCCATGGAAGGCCTCTAGCAGGACAGCACAGATGCCATGAAAGGGCAGCAGGGTGCCTCCTTGTGCTGCTGGGCGGCACGGGTTTTGAAACCATGCACCCTACTAAGTTCTAGGGTGCAATTCGTGACCTTCCTTTCCATCCAGCAGGTGGTCAAGGCGCGCTCCAAAGTGCAGAAGCAGGGCTGGCCAGCCGGCAAGTAGGTGTCTGCCTTGGACTTGCAGCGGACACTCGGCTGCTTGGAAACGCGCGGCTGACCTTCAGCAAGGGTGGAGCGGTCAGCTTGAGCCAAGGCGAGCCTTCTGCGACGCAGGTTGGGCAACAGAGGGCGGACTACGTGGTCCTCGTCCAGGTCCCAGTCTGACTGTGGTCGCACCCGCCGCGCCACTGGATGCCGCCTTGGGACCAGGAGCGCACGCATGGGCGTTCCAGCCGCCGGCGACCCCCGAGAGGAAACGGGGAACCGCCTCCACCCCCCAGGAGCCCCCGCCCCCCCGCCGCGCCCTGCATCTCCCGTGCCTCAAGCATGGGGATCCCGGAGCACACTGGGACCGCCCCATCCCGCCACGACCGATTCCGACCGCGGCCGCCCGGTTCGCCGCCCGGCGCGCTCCCGTGCGCTGCCACCCACCAGGGTCCGGTGAGCCCGCCCCACGCCGTTCAGGAAGCCTGGACTCGCTCCGCCGCCGGGAAAACGGGACAACATCACCAAGGCATCAAGCTGTCTAGAATTCAGGATCAACGGGCTACGGAAAGAAAGACGACTGACTAGGAGGGCATATATCTATAGAACGGACAAAGTGGTTTCAAGGAACTTGATTCTTGAACCGGAAAGCTGGTTCTTCATAGCAATTCCAACCTGACTCCTTCCAACTGCCTGGCGGCCCACCCCACTCCCAGAAAAACGCTCAAAGAACTTTTCATCTCGGGCGGAAAACTGGAAGATGTGGTTGTCTGCTGGATGATGTCTGTGCAGGTGTGAGCCTGATTTTGATTAAAGTGCAATCTGAGTTCATCAATGCCAAGAATAGCAGCCTGCAACCCCAACGGGGCTCCAAACAAGAAACTTTTGACCAAGGGAAGTCAGGCGTGAACTGGAATATCAAATGAATATCTATATGGGGCTCCCTACTGTTAGACAGTAAGAGCACAACATAAAGACAAGTTATAGGCCCCCTTCGGGTCAGAGGGTAAAAATTGCTAGAAAAATTATGCATTTTCCACA